>NC_143039.1:46176114-46476114 GCF_057628025.1 Oncorhynchus mykiss | reverse complement strand
TCGTCTTAATCGTTTTTTTTTTTGTTTAAGTGTTCTTCGTGTTCTTCATTAAATAAAGAAGAATGTATTCTAACCACGCTGTGCTTTGGTCTACTCCATACGACGATCGTGACAGTGTGCATGGCCAAAGACCTCTATTTTAATGTCATCTGACCACAGCACCTACTGGAGTTTGCTAAATGCTATTGGCACTTAGATTGGAACCGGTGCTATGGTCAAATGACACGAAAATAAAGGTATTTGGCCACGCACACCAGCACACATCTAAATCCACAAAGAAAAGGTTCATTGACCACAAAATCATAATTTCGCAATGGCCCTCTCGGTCTCCGGATTTAAAACCCATTGAAAACCTGCCATTTGAATTGGAGAGGGTAGTGCATAAGTGTAGACAAAGGATATCAAGGATCTGGGAAGATTGTGTATGGAGGAATGGTCTAAGATCCCTCCTGACGTGTTCTCCAAACTCAAAAACATTTTTATAAAAACATCTCAGTGTCATTATCTTCAGTATCCTTAGTTTCAGTGTCATCTTTGCCAGGTGTAGGATGCTGGAGTATTGAAAACAGTGGATCCAATCATTTTGACTAGTTAAACAACATCTCTTTCTCTGAGAAATTGTGTTAGCATAAAATATAAATTATTTTTTAAATAAAAATAGCATAAAAATATAGCTCAGTATTTATTTTATACAGGCTTTTTTTTGTTCCTCTTTATTTTTAAGTGATCCAATCCTTCTGGACCCACTGTTTTCCATTGATTCGTGGTTAGAAAACGGAGACAGTGATCCAATCCTTCTGGACCCACTGTTTTCCATTGATTCGTGGTTAGAAAACGGAGACAGTGATCCAATCCTTCTGGACCCACTGTTTTCCATTGATTCGTGGTTAGAAAACGGAGACAGTGATCCAATCCTTCTGGACCCACTGTTTTCCATTGATTCGTGGTTAGAAAATGGAGACAGTGATCCAATCCTTCTGGACCCACTGTTTTCCATTGATTCGTGGTTAGAAAATGGAGACAGTGATCCAATCCTTCTGGACCCACTGTTTTCCATTGATTCGTGGTTAGAAAACGGAGACAGTGATCCAATCCTTCTGGACCCACTGTTTTCCATTGATTCGTGGTTAGAAAATGGAGACAGTGATCCAATCCTTCTGGACCCACTGTTTTCCATTGATTCGTGGTTAGAAAATGGAGACAGTGATCCAATCCTTCTGGACCCACTGTTTTCCATTGATTCGTGGTTAGAAAACGGAGACAGTGATCCAATCCTTCTGGACCCACTGTTTTCCATTGATTCGTGGTTAGAAAACGGAGACAGTGATCCAATCCTTCTGGACCCACTGTTTTCCATTGATTCGTGGTTAGAAAACGGAGACAGTGATCCAATCCTTCTGGACCCACTGTTTTCCATTGATTCGTGGTTAGAAAATGGAGACAGTGATCCAATCCTTCTGGACCCACTGTTTTCCATTGATTCGTGGTTAGAAAATGGAGACAGTGCCTAGACAAACAAACCAAACCATGGATTGCAGTCCAAAGACTGCTTTCAGGGTTAAGGGAACAAATAAGCAATTTTGTAATTTGGGTGAACTATGCCTAAGGAGATACTTACGCAAATGACCAGCCGTAGTCCCAGGTTTGTGGTCTCCAATCTTTTGGCCCAATGCTCACAGTCAACTGGAACACAGTGGTGTACATCATATGAGCCACCATTCCCATCAGACCTAAGAGAGAAAAGGTTTTGCTGATAATCCCCTATTTTATTCGACTA
Organism: Oncorhynchus mykiss; assembly: GCF_057628025.1. Classification (NCBI taxonomy): domain Eukaryota; kingdom Metazoa; phylum Chordata; class Actinopteri; order Salmoniformes; family Salmonidae; genus Oncorhynchus; species Oncorhynchus mykiss. Next base: position 46,474,337 of record NC_143039.1, on the reverse strand, counting down.
ACATCGAATAATCAATGCTTTACATTTTGGATATTTTTTACAGAGTATTCATAGCCTTGGCATGTATCATTTTGGTGATAAAAGAAAGTTCTGCCAGTGGTGGCAGTCTCACCTGAAAGGACCGTGCATATAGCGGCAAATGCGTTGATCTTGAGAGCGTACATCTCCTTACGGGCACAGAGACACAGCACCTCCACCCACATGAGGAGAAAGCCCATGGCCAACAGGCTTATGTACGCAAACTCTGATACTACTGACAGCCACAGCACCCCTGTCAGAGAGAGAGAGTTAGAGTGAGAGAGCGAGAGAGAGAGAGAGAGAGAGAGAGAGAGAGAGAGAGAGGGAGAGAGAGAGAGAATTAAGATTGGACAGAGGTAGAGAGATAAAAAGTTGGCATACAGTCCTTATTAGAAATGTTATGTTGGCGTATTAGCAGCACCTACAGTATGTGTACTTTCAACGAGCACAAACCTTGCGTCTCTCCTGGAGTCAATTCAATGAAGCTTCGGCACTTCTCCTCTATAGGACAAATAGAATGTGATTAGTTACAAATCCAATTTAAGTCAGTGTATTCACATGTATCTTTTAGGGCCTTGTCAAGTAAATGGACGTACTGATTTAACAAGAGATCCCTTGAGTGGCTGTTCTGAGATCTTAAGACAGTGCTCCAATTGGCATGGGCATTCGGGAAGGGGCACTTTCTGTCGTAAAATAAGCCACATTGAGAAGAGAGAGAGAAATCCACCAGATGTTTTCTATCTTAGGGTCAAGACCAAAGCTCTTAACTCTCCTCTCTCTACAGTGATCTAGCAAATGATTCCTGAGGTGATATGGGAAGATATTCCTTTTAAGTTAGCCTTCACTGACACTTGACTTTACATGGCTGACATTAAAGACGATTCAGTTATTAACAAAGCACCCGCTCGTGATTATTTACTTCTACATAGCCACGGTTGATTAGGGACAATCCCAGATCAGTGGATGAGTATGGTGTTAAAGCAACCAGTCTTGCAGAGATTGATAGTGGAACAGCAAAACAACCATATTCAAAGGCACAATGGCAATTGCTGATAGATATATCGACGTTATAGTGCATTCTAATCACTAGTGTCCGGTCATTATTAGGGTTCCACAAGGCTCAGTTCTAGGTCCGACCCTAAGACTGGACTCGAATGAAGGTTCTGTAGATCAACAGCCTAAAACAAGAGCTATCTCGTGTTTTATTCACTGTTCCAATCAAGTTCTCTGTGTCAAACAATTACTGGCTAAGGCGAGGGAATCATTTACATTTACAATTGACATTTTAGTCATTTAGAAGACGCCCTTATCCAGAGAGACTTACAATTAGTGCATGCATTCCTTATAGCAAGGTGAGACAACCACATATCACATATTGTATCACAGTCGTAGCAAGTGCATTCATTGTGGAGATTGGATCTTACAGAACAAGGACCAGGCATCATTAGGTTCTTGGGATGAAGCCTACTTAACACCTCTTTCTATAAGTGTAAAGCATATTCAAACAACGGTCTGGATAAAGACCCCAATGTCTAGCCCAATGCTCACCCTCATTGTGTGCCTCGCAGGACAACCAGAAACCTGTGTGGAAGTAGCGCAGCATGTACTTGTCCTCGCCCGTCTCCCAGATGTAGTGCACCGCGTTGGCGAGGGCCTTTTTCCGACGCCTTGCCTGCTCTTCCTTTTCCTGGGGCGACAAGGTGACGTTGTTTGCCGGCTTCTTGGGGTCCAGAGTGGGACTCTCTGAGGACAACAGAGGGTAAGGGGATAGTTGGGACAGGAATATTTGGACAGTTTTAGGTGAGATATAGAGTACCTGTTGGAGAAGCATTCCAGGTGACGCTGCTTCTTAAGAGAATGCCAAGAATCTCAAATATAACACATATTTAGATTTGTTTAACACTTTTTCGGTTACTACATGATTCCATATGTGTTACAGTGCCTTGCGAAAGTATTCGGCCCCCTTGAACTTTGCGACCTTTTGCCACATTTCGGGCTTCAAACATAGATATAAAACTGTATTTTTTTGTGAAGAATCAACAACAAGTGGGACACAATCATGAAGTGGAACGACATTTATTGGATATTTCAAACTTTTTTAACAAATCAAAAACTGAAAAATTGGGCGTGCAAAATTATTCAGCCCCCTTAAGTTAATACTTTGTAGCGCCACCTTTTGCTGCGATTACAGCTGTAAGTCGCTTGGGGTATGTCTCTATCAGTTTTGCACATCGAGAGACTGACATTTTTTCTCATTCCTCCTTGCAAAACAGCTCGAGCTCAGTGAGGTTGGATGGAGAGCATTTGTGAACAGCAGTTTTCAGTTCTTTCCACAGATTCTCGATTGGATTCAGGTCTGGACTTTGACTTGGCCATTCTAACACCTGGATATGTTTATTTTTGAACCATTCCATTGCAGATTTTGCTTTATGTTTTGGATCATTGTCTTGTTGGAAGACAAATCTCCGTCCCAGTCTCAGGTCTTTTGCAGACTCCATCAGGTTTTCTTCCAGAATGGTCCTGTATTTTGCTCCATCCATCTTCCCATCAATTTTAACCATCTTCCCTGTCCCTGCTGAAGAAAAGCAGGCCCAAACCATGATGCTGCCGCCACCATGTTTGACAGTGGGGATGGTGTGTTCAGCTGTTGCTTTTACGCCAAACATAATGTTTTGCATTGTTGCCAAAAAGTTCAATTTTGGTTTCATCTACCAGAGCACCTTCTTCCACATGTTTGGTGTGTCTCCCAGGTGGCTTGTGGCAAACTTTAAACAACACTTTTTATGGATATCTTTAAGAAATGGCTTTCTTCTTGCCACTCTTCCATAAAGTCCAGATTTGTGCAATATACGACTGATTGTTGTCCTATGGACAGAGTCTCCCACCTCAGCTGTAGATCTCTGCAGTTCATCCAGAGTGATCATGGGCCTCTTGGCTGCATCTCTGATCAGTCTTCTCCTTGTATGAGCTGAAAGTTTAGAGGGACGGCCAGGTCTTGGTAGATTTGCAGTGGTCTGATACTCCTTCCAATTCAATATTATCGCTTGCACAGTGCTCCTTGGGATGTTTAAAGCTTGGGAAATATTTTTCTATCCAAATCCGGCTTTAAACTTCTTCACAACAGTATCTCGGACCTGCCTGGTGTGTTCCTTGTTCTTCATGATGCTCTCTGCGCTTTTAACGGACCTCTGAGACTATCACAGTGCAGGTGCACTTTTACGGAGACTTGATTACACACAGGTGGATTGTATTTATCATCATTAGTCATTTAGGTCAACATTGGATCATTCAGAGATCCTCACTGAACTTCTGGAGAGAGTTTGCTGCACTGAAAGTAAAGGGGCTGAATAATTTTGCACGCCCAATTTTTCAGTTTTTGATTTGTTAAAAAAGTTTGAAATATCCAATAAATGTCGTTCCACTTCATGATTGTGTCCCACTTGTTGTTGATTCTTCACAAAAAAATACAGTTTTATATCTTTATGTTTGAAGCCTGAAATGTGGCAAAAGGTCGCAAAGTTCAAGGGGGCCGAATACTTTCGCAAGGCACTGTATTTCAGAGTTGTGAAAAGTAAAAATGAAGAAAAAACATTGAATGAGTAGATATGTCCAATCTTTTGACTGGTACTGTATGTGTCTAGTCTACACGCCATATTAATGTTTTTCTACAATAAACTCAAGAAACACACATCTTCCAGCCATGTTCCTCAAAGGCATAGCAAGACCACCATGTAATATTCTGCAGGGACAGAGGTCAAAAGTGCTCCCTAGTGTCAATGGAATGAAGGGGCAACAATCTACATCAGAATCCGTCAGAAATCACTGCTCTTCACGTAATCTCCCTTATGTAGAAAAATTGCACATTTACATGGCAATAGGCTTAGACAACGATGTAATCCAGGCAGTCAACAAAGTTTGAGATTACATAGATACATTGGACTATGTGGACTATGTCAACAGACCTCTGGTTGCTTTCTGTTGATATACAGTAGATTGCTCAGAGAGCGATGGCGAAAAAGGGATAGGTGGACTTTTTTTTGCTAAGGGTTCCCCTGACAAATCTAAAAAGTCATAATTGTCAGTTTCAGGATTCATGTTCAACAGGGGTGGTTCAACAGGGGTGAGTCCACAAGTATAGAGTGAGGGAAACAAATCATTAGTCACTGGGCTCCAGATTCGTTCTGGCACAGGGCGAAGAGGTGAATTAGTTCCCCACCTGTGGTGTAGGGCTGGCTGTTGTTCTGCCCGCAGTTCTTCAACTTGACCGGGGAGAGGCAGAGGGGCTTGACAACCTTGTGGGTCCCCTCGCACCAGTACGAGGTGCAGAAGGCCAGGATGGACAGTGCCAGGGCCAGCGAGGTCAGGGACAGGGAGAGCAGGGAGCGGTTGCATCGTGACATGCTCTCCAGCATGATGGATTATGGGAGTGGGGCGAGGGCCACTGAGAGAAGAAATTATGCCCCTCCTATAGAGAGACAGAGATGTGGGAGACAGGCTGGAAAGAGAAGCGAGAGACGGGGAGAGACGGGGTGTCTCAAGTGGAGCTTGAGACGAAGGATGGTGTAACAGGGTGAGGGTGCTGGTTAGAGGACGGACGCAGGGATGACAGAGGACTGAGGAGAGACCAGCTAGAGTGAGGGCATTGACAATGCTGAGGAGGGAACTGTGGGGGGACTCAATGACACGGCAGAATGAGGGGAATGGAATGGAGAGGTATAGAGTGAAGAAATTGGAGTGGGGAGGGGGATTGACAGAGGGATGGTTTTGGGGAGTGGGATTAGGAAACTGTGAGAAAATGATGGGATGGAGGGGTGAGAGGAGAAGAGGAGATTAGGCAGAGGCAGGATAAAGGGAGGGAATGAAGAAAAAGAAGAAGAAGAAGAAATAGATAAAACACAGGGTCAGGGGACAATGAAATGTAGAAGATTTTACTTGCGGTTGAGCGAGACAGACGGATTGGATGCGGATGAGGGCTAGCTAGCCTCTAGCCTCTGTCATGCTCTACTCCAACGAGTCCCCTCGATATTCCTCCACCCTTTACACGCTGATCCAGCTGTGGTCCCTCGATAACGACTTGTGATGATTAACGAGGTAAATCAAAGCAGTCATTAAACTGAGTCAATCAGGCAGAGAGCTTTTCATCTTTAGATTTGGGAAGAAAAAAATGGAATGAATACATTTTTCTTACATTTTCTTATTTTTCGTCTGAATGCTACATCCCATGTTTCCAGTTTCATGACGTGGAATTGCCATGTGTTCGCTGTTATACAGTTGTGTCCTGGAAGATAAACACTTCAATTTCACCACGTTTTATACAACCCCCAATCCTTCTCTCCTGTCTCCTTTTTCTCAGGACATATTCTGTTCTTCCCGAACATCTCAACTTTCTTAGGAGGATTGTGATTCAATGTAAGGATTAGTCCAATCTCTCAATCTACCTCTCTATTAGCCTGTAATCCTCATTCATCTGTGTTAATCTCCCTGTACTAGGTGAATCTGGGTAATCCCACTTGATATCACGATCGCAACGTCTGTCCAACCATCTATAAAGCAAGACAAATCATTTGGATTAGTACTGGGAGGAGTAATTAATGGACAACAATCTACAGCAAAAATCCATCAGAAATCACTGTTCATGATGTAGTCTCCCTCATGTAGAAACATTTCATATTACATGGCAATAGGCTTAGACAACAATGTAATCCATATAGTCAGCAGCAAGTTTGAGATTTACATACCTAAATTGGACTATGTGGACTATGACAACAGACCATGATAATCATCGTCATCATTGTCATCATCATATCATTGTCACAGCAATCGTTATCATCAACTTCATTATCATCACAATCACAATCATCCACACAATCGTCATCGTTGTCATCATCATATCATGTCACGTGGATGAGGGCTAGCTAGCCTCCAGCCTCTGTCATGCTCTACTCCAACGAGTCCCCTCGATATTCCTCCACCCTTTACACGGTGATCCAGCTGTGGTCCCTCGATAACGACTTGTGATGATTAACGAGGTAAATCAAAGCAGTCATTAAACTGAGGCAATCAGGCAGAGAGCTTTTCATCTTTAGATTTGTGAAGAAAAAAATTGAATTAATACATTTTTCTTACATTTTTTTATTTTTCGTCTGAATGCTACATCCCATGTTTCCAGTTTCATGACGTGGAATTGCCATGTGTTCGCTGTTATACAGTTGTGTCCTGGAAGATAAACGCTTCAATTTCACCACGTTTTATACAACCCCCAATCCTTCTCTCCTGTCTCCTTTTTCTCAGGACATATTCTGTTCTTCCCGTGCATCTCAACTTTCTTAGGAGGATTGTGATTCGATGTAATGATTAGTCCAATCTCTCAATCTACCTCTCTGTTGGCCCGTAATCTGTGTTAATCTCCCTGTAAATCTGGGTAATCCCATTTGACCTCACGATCGTAACATCTGTCCAACCATCTATAGAGCAAGACAAATCATTTGGATTAGTATTGGGAGGAGTAATTAATGGACAACAAACTACAGCAGAATCTGTCAGGAATCACTGTTCACTGTAATCTCCTTTTTGTAGAAACATTTCATATTACATGGCAATAGGTTTAGACAACGATGTAATCCATATAGTCAGAAAAGTTACACACATACTTTGGACTATGTGGACTTTGTCAACAGTCCATGATCAACATCGTTGACGATCATTATCGTCATCATCATCATCGCCACAGCAATCTTTGTCATCCTCTTCATCGTCACAATCTTTTGCATCGTCCCAATCACAATCGCCCACACAATCATCCTCCTATCATCGTCATCGTGGTCATCCTCATAGCAATCTCGATAATCACAATCTTCGGCATCATCACAATCATCATTATCATCATCATCATACTATAGGGATGGTTTAATGTACTGGTCTGATGCCTGTCTCATTTCCATGAATCATTATTGGTCACCTCAGAGAATAGTAATCGAAAGATCCATCCATCTGTGTTGATATGGTCTTTATGTAGAATAGCAATCTGACAAAGATAGCAGAATCACAGATGTGATGCTTGTATGTTTTTTATTTCATCTGGCAACATCTGCATCAGTCCATCTGCACACATTACCACTATACACTCTTAGGGGGGGGGGAAAGTGCTATCTAGAAGCTCAAATGCTTCTTCAGTTGTCCCCATAGGAGAACCGTTTGAAGAAGCCTTTTTGGTTCAATGGAGGACCCTTTCCACAAAGAACCAAAAAAAGTTTCTCCCTGGGTGACCCAGTTGGTAGAGCATGGCGCTTGCAATGCTAGGGTTGTGAGTTTGATTCCCACAGGCGACCAGTACAACAACAAAAAGTATGAAAATGTATGCAGTCACTACTGTAAATCACTCTCTATAAGAGCGTATGCTATATTACAAAAATGTAACCAAAAAGGGTTCTCCTATGAGGACAGCCCGAAGAACCTGTTTGGAATCCTTTTTGTCTAAGAGTGTATAGCTGTGTTGTTGCCAGATTGGTTTGTCAGTTTCAGCACAATATAATGACAGAGAGGATTCCTCGTGACAGTAAGACCGGGAGTTTGTCAGACTGCTCCCTCGTGACACCCATATTAGGCATTTTGAAGTTCATCCAGAAAAGTAATGCATTTCATTTATCCCATCGTGATACCAAAATATTCCAACATTTGGAATATCCTTCAAACTTGGTCAATTTACCCCCGAAATATCAAATTACAAGCCCTTCAATTTTCCAATGATTTAAATCTGTAAGCATTTCAACAAGTTATTTTTTCAAACTGTCAATCAATCGGTCCTTTCGAAGAGTCTCATACATATACACTCCAGATACTCTGACACTATTTTCTTGCTTCGCTCGAAACTGTAAAAGATTTGGGGCAGTCCATGGACTGCATAAATTTAACGGGTAAACCAAAGAAAATCTCCTATCCCCTTTGTCCAACAATATGATTAAATATGACACACCCTGCACACAATCACACTTTTCCTTCCCATGTAATTCAGATGGTGCTACAGTACATATGAAGCTGTAGAAAACTAGCTCCCCATGATAAAATCTACTTTCCACACTTCCTGTGGGCTACTTGTCGGCTATCATAGGTAGATCGATACATTTCTTGTAATACCTGTGCCTAGATATGATTTCCAATTGCCGTACCCATTGTATTTTCCCTATGTACTGCATAATAGCGGGCTTTCCATTGAGTCCTAGTCCACCCATTACCAGTACATTACCCAGTACAATGCATGCATGAAAGTTACCGAACAGATGTGAATGAACGAATTAAAGAAAACAATTTACCATATAAGGCCTTCAAAGACATCGACCCTCTACACTCCTTCGTCCTCTCTACCATATTCACTTTCTTCACCTTTTCTCCCTCACTCTCACGCTCGTCTTTCTTGGGTGAGTTTCTGACACAAATACACCCAGATTTGACTTAATCCTCACGCGCCCATCTGTTACTTTCTCTCTCTTTGCTCCCTACATCTATCCATCCATCCATCCCTCACATTATCTCTCTCTCCCTCCCTCCCTCCCTCTCCGCCCTTCTTCCACTCCACTTTAGGCAAATCCATTATCATACTTAGCAGTTCACTACATAGTGATTAACGTTATGGCTTTAGACGTGAACCCACTGTGTCACTTGTTGTACTGTACTGATGTGCTGTACTGCTCTGACCCCTCTGATTACACGAGATTTCACACCGTCTGTTCCCCTCTGGGGAATCCCCATCGTGACCCGGATGATGAGTCAACACCCAAACTTTCCTTTGGGACATGCCATATTCCGAATGAGGAGTAGAATTAGAGAATTTACAGTATGCACTCACCACTCAGCCCCTCGCTTTCATCCCGTCATCAACTCTGATCCACCCAATGTCCCTTCAACCCAGCAATCTCCACTCCGTTTAGCTCACTCCCCATCAAACAGCAGTTCCGCAAATGATGTCCACCAATTAGTTTGAATCATCCCGATTTCGGAGAGGGGCTGGAAGAGTGAAGTGGGCGAATGAAAAATAATTTAATTTGGGTTTTAGTCTAGTGGCGCACATGCATGTATGTGCAAACTAAAAATATATATGCGGTATATAACACAGACTCACTGTACTGGAGTTACAGATGTGTCGCCAGCCCTCTTGTGGCCATTTGTAATAACTACCATCACTATGATGCGAATTGAGACAAGTGTTGATTGCGCATAGACCATACGCCTCATTCAAAGAGATAACAGGCATTGATGGAGACGCCTTAAAACATAAGCAATGCCAACAAAGAGAGAATTTGCAGATACTGTAGTCAGAGCTGAGCTCTCAGGAATTAAATCATTTTATTTCTCAAATGTGTACTGTCACAGTTTACATCACAGCCTTGACATACACAATAAAATAAAGATTGATCATACAAAATGTAATTATAATAGTAGCTATGATAACATTTATCGTAGCTATACTAATACACTTGCACTACGATTCAGATCAATTCATTTGTTGACTTCCAGTCCCACTGTCATTTCGCTTCACGTTTTGTGCGCCGTCTTGTTGTACTTCGAACGTTTCGTTTGAGGCCAAAGAAGGAATGCAAAAATACAGAATGACAAGCATCCAATAGGCCTTACGATGAAAACTCACTGAATAGATGTACATTAACAGTACTGTATGCATGGAATGTTGTCTTTCAATACAAATATTTGACAAAAAAAAAAAAACTTTCAACTGACAGATAGCTTCGCAGGACAGAAAAAAAGGATGACAAATCCAGCTTTCATTTGTATACAATGTGTTTGTTCCCGAACACAAGAAAATAAGTAGACATATACATGTGTATAAAATGATAAAAGGGAAATAAAGCCACTATTGGTTATTGGATGATAATGTGGATGATTAGGGTTCTATCCAATTGGATATGACCTTTTCCAACCAAAGTCACTGTTCCAACTCAAGAAACCCACGGGAAAATGACAACTTTGATGTTTGCTGTCAGTAATGTCATATGAATGAATTTGAATATGGCTCTAGTTTGTTTTCCGAAAGTGTCTGTTGGAGGCCAAGTGTTCAAGAAACAAACAAATTGTTTAATAAATAAATAATACAATAAATAGGATAATAAATTAATTTAAAAAATACAATAGAACTTTAAAAATGACTTTAAAAAGTTACTGTTGTTATGCTTACTTTTGATGAAGGACCTCCCCTCATCTTCACACAAAACATGCCCGCTCACACACACACTTCCTGAAAGCGTCTCTACTAGCATCCTGTTTTTTATGGGTACGTGTCCCACTGTAGGCTTTTGTAATGATTGTACAAATATTGCTATCAGGTCTTCTTAACCCTCCGTCCATCTTTCTCAGAGCCTTTTGAGTCAAGCATAAAGAACGTGAGCATTGATAATAACCTGGTCAGCGTAACTGAAAACGAACAACACAAGAGCAAAATCACACAAGTTCCCCACTCTTGAAAGAACCTAAATAAAAATCTAAATCAACCAAAATGGAATGTTTTTCCATGAAAAATAATTTCAAAATACTTATATTTTGCCTTGCTTAATTTCTTACATATCGTTGCATACACCTAAATTGGACATGTACATTATATTAACCATTGTAGATATTGGGGTTGAGGAAGGTGAGCTGGGCAGGTTGTAGCTTTTCAAAAAAGGAAAGGATTGTTGTTCTGTTGAAGAGGCTCTCCCATCCCAGTGTCCAAAACCATGTGTGGCTGCAAAGGGACCCCGCGTCCCATTGGAGGAGTGGAAGCTCCCAAGTGGGCCACTGCAGAGTGACCTGCCTGAGGAATCACCCCCAGACAATTGGGTTGTACCATCACAGCTCCAAAACAGGGGGGTGCCATCTGAGGACCCATTGCAGGCATAGCCAGGCCAGGACGAGGCATGCCCAGGGAATGGGATGATAGCTGGGATAAAGGAGTCCCCAGCATGGGGTTGGGGGACCGAAAGCTGGGGTGGGTAACACCGTAGGACATAGCGGTGGAACCAAAAAGGCTGGAGTTTGGGGGGATTGTAGTACGAGACACGCCAGCAATGGACGTGACTCTGCCCATAGGGCCTGGGCCTTGTGAAACGCCTGGGAAATTAGGAAAGGCAAAAGAAATGTGGCAAGAGAGGGAGGAGGAGGGATACACAGTACAAAGCATTCCAAGAGAGTGTAGAACAGAGGGAGGAGTGAAAAGGTTACATATTTAAAATATATACAGTACCAGTCAAGTTTAGACACACCTACTCATTCCAGGATTTTTCTTTATTGGACTATTTTCTACATTGTAGAATAATAGTGAAGACATCAAAACTATGAAATAACACATATGGAAACATGTAGTAACCAAAAAAAAGTGTTAAACAAATCAAAATATATTTTATATTTGAGATTCTTCAAAGTAGCCACGCTTTGCCTTGATGACAGCTTTGCATACTCTTGGCATTCTCTCAACCAGCTTCATGAGGTCACCTGGAATGCATTTCAATTAACAGGTGTGCCTTGATCAAAGTAATTTTGTGGCATTTCCTTTCGTCTTAACGTGTTTGAGACAATCAGTTGTGTTGTGTCAAGAACTTTGAAAGTTTCTTCAAGTGCAGTCGCAAAAAACCATCAAGCGCAATGATGAAACTGGCTCTCATGAGGACCGCCACAGGTGTGGGGGTGCTTTGCTGGTGACACTGTCAGTGATTTATTTAGAATTCAAGGCACACTTTACCAGCATGGCTACCACAGCATTCTGCTGTGATACGCCATCCCATCTGGTTTGCGCTTAGGGGTACCATCATTTGCTTTTCAATAGGACAATGAACCAACACACCTCAGGCTGTGTAAGGGCTATTTGACCAAGAAGAAGAGTGATGGAGTGCTGCATCAGATGACCTGGCCTCAACAAATCACACAACCTCAACCCAATTGAGATGGTTTGGGATGAGTTGGACCACAGAGTGAAGGAAAAGCAGCCAACAAGTGCTCAACATATGTGGGAACTCCTTCAAGACTGTTAGAAAATCATTCCAGATGAAGCTGGTTGAGAGAATGCCAAGAGAGTGCAAAGCTGTCATCAAGGCAAAGGGTGGCTACTTTGAAAAATCTAAAATATATCATATATTTTGATTTGTCTGTCACTTTTTTGGGTTACTACATGATTCTATATGTGTTATTTCATAGTTTTGATGTCTTCACTATTATTCTACAATGTAGAAAATAGTAAAAATAAAGAAAAACCCTTGAATGAGTAGGTGTGTCCAAACTTTTGACTGGTACTGTAAGTGACTACAACTACCGATGCTGACCCACACAACAGTTATCCACTATAGGGGTAGGAAGACCTAGTCAAAACACTGAATCACAAGCACTGCTTTAAATGAATGGATAAATATATATTCCCTCTCTCTCTCCCCTGGTCTCTCTTTCATTTACCCGTCCTTACTTTGTTGCTTGGCAAGGACGTTGAGGGGGGGTTGTTTGGGTTCGGAGGAGAGGAGTGAGTCCATGTTCACGAGTGAAGCTCCTGCGCCAAGGAACGAAGCTGGCGATTTGTTGTTTTCGTCTGCGGCGGCTCCATTGTCTGTAGAGAGAGAGGAAAATATTATTGTGATATACAATAAGAGATCTTGAAGATTTCGCCAAACCCTAGAGGAATCATTGCCTATGGGTGGGAAGTATAAATATGAGCAAGGATGGGTTTCACCAGACAAGGATGTGTTAAGTATTGTTGTTGGAGACAGACAGAGGGAAGACAGATGGAGTGCTTGCACACAAAGAAAAACATGAATGGAATCTGTGAGCGTAACCAAACATGCTTGACTGAAAAAGGGAATACAGCGTTTAACTAAGGGACTTAGGAATCAAAAAAAAAACATCTTACCCCAGGACACATCAATTGCCGACTAGCCCAGAGAAAGAAAACGGAGCACTCAGATATCTGCATGCAAGGATGTTTGAGGCTTATTGCCAGGACAAAAAGACAGGCTTACATTGCGGCGTGTGTCAGACGCCTTCCTCAGAGCTTGGAGCTTTTTCGCCTTTAGGAAGCATACATTACTACAGTACATTACCTGTGCCATTACTTGGAGCTCCCCATGGGTCAGAGTTCATAGTGTCTGTGGTGGTGGAAGCTCCTCCATCTCCCCAGGGGTCACTTGTCGATGCTGTGTCTGTGGGAGCAGCAGTTGCACCCCAAGGATCACTGGCGGTTGGCGGAGTCGATGCTGGAGGAAAGGGAACGGGTTAACTTTAGGATTGAGCCAAAATCTGTATTAAGAGCATGTGTGATGATGTCACAAGGTTATAACCGTTACCAGTAGTTCACCAACTACTACTCAGACAGAGTTCACCATTCTGTATACATCTGGCCCTTCTTTGGAGACTATGTTAACTAACCTCCAACCGAGCTTCAATGCCATACAACACTCCCTCCGTGGCCTCCAAATTCTCTTAAATGCTAGCAAAACCAAATGCATGCTTTTCAACCGTTCACTGCCCGCACCCGCCTGCCCGACTAGCATCACTACTCTGGACAGTTCTGACCTAGAATACGTGGACAACTACAAATACCTAGGTGTCTGGCTAGACTGTAAACTCTCATTCCAGACTCATATCAAACATCTCCGATCCAAAATCAAATCTAAAATCGGCTTCGCAACAAAGCCTCCTTCCCTCACGCCCCCAAACTTACCCTATTAAAACTGACTATCCTACCGAACCTCGACTTCGGGCGATGTCATCTACAAAATAGCTTACAATACTCTACTCAGCAAATTGGATGCAGTCTATCACAGTGCCATCCGTTTTGTTACCAACGCGCCTTATACCACACACCATTGCGACCTGTATGCTCTAGTCGGCTGGCCCTCGCTACATATTCGTCGCCAGACCCACTGGCTCCAGGTCATCTACAAGTCTATGCTAGGTAAAGCTCCGCCTTATCTCAGCTCACTGGTCACGATAACAACACCCAGTCGTAGCACTCGCTCCAGCAGGTATATCTCACTGGTCATCCCCAAAGTCAACACCACATTTGGCCACCTTTCCTTCCAGTTCTCTGCTGCCAGTGACTGGAACGAATTGCAAAAATCGCTGAAGCTGGAGACTTACATTTCCCTCACTAACTGCAGCTGTACATAGTCCATCTGTAAATAGCCCACCAAAATCTACCTACCTCACCCCCATATTGCTTTTATTTGCTTTGCTGCTCTTTTGCACACCAGTATCACTACTTACACACCATCATCTGCTCATCTATCACTCCAGTGATAATCTGCTAAATTGTAATTACTTTGCTACTATGGCCAATTTATTGCCATACCTCCTCATGCCATTTGCACACACTGTATATAGACTTTGTTTTTTTCCTATTGTGTTGACTGTACGCTTGTTTATTCCATGTAACTCTGTGTTGTCAGTGTTGTTGTTTCTGTCGCACTGCTTTGCTTCATCTTGGCCAGGTCGCAGTTGTAAATGAGAACTTGTTCTCAACTAGCTTACCTGGTTAAATAAAGGTGAAATAAAAATAAATAAAAAATAACCATTACTCCTTACCTGGTGGTCCCCATGCGTCATCATCAGCCTTCGAGCCATCGCCAAATGGATCTGCGGGGGGAGAGGCAGCTGTGGTTCCCTCGTCTCCCCAGGGATCAGCCTTCTTTTCGGACTGTGGATTGGATGGAGCACCCCACGCATCTGAAGCCTCGGTTGGTGGACTGGATGGTGCCCTAAAAGGATCAGCACCTTTCGTTGGGGTATTCAATGGGGCCCCAAAAGGATCGGAATTGTCTTTTGGCATATTGGATGGTGCCGAAAATGGATCCTCTGTTGGTGCCCCAAACGGATCGGCTCCATCTTTAGACATATTAGATGGTCCTGAAAAGGGATCATCTTTTGGTGCCCCAAACGGATCAGAACCATCTTTTGGTGTATTGGATGGTGCTGAAAAGGGATCATCTTTTGGTGTATTGGATGGTGCTGAAAAAGGATCATCTTTTGGTCCCCCAAACGGATCAGAACCACCTTTTGGTGTATTGGATGGTGCTGAAAAGGGATCATCTTTTGGTGCCCCAAACAGATCGGAACCATCTTTTGGTGTATTGGATGGTGCTGAAAAGGGATCATCTTTTGGTGCCCCAAACAGATCGCAACCATCTTTTGGTGTATTGGATGGTGCTGAAAAGGGATCAGAACCATCTATTGTAGCCGCAAAAGGATCTGAACCATCTGTTGGGGCACTGGCTGGTGCTGCAAAAGGATCTGCTTCTTCTGTTGTAGCATTAGATGGTGCACCCCATGCATCCTCGGTTGGAGCTTTGGATGATCCGCCCCATGCATCCTCGGATGGAGCTTTGGACGCAACCCCCCAAGGATCAGGAGCGGGTGTCTTGGCTGCTGCACCCCACGCATCCTCCTCTGATGGCGCATCTGCCCCGCAAAAGGCGTCAGCAACTTTTCCTGCTTTGGCGGCATCCTCCCACTCAAGCTCTTCCTTGGTCATCTTTGACTGCAATTACATAAGTGATTGGACAATCATGATGTCAAACACACATTTATTTGGTCGATGATCCAAAATTGTCCTAAGTGTACGTACAATCATTTACTGAAGGCGTCTTTGAGTCCAAATAAAGGGAGAAATCAGACTATTGAAGTGTAAAACTAACCCTTCGTTCCTCCTCTTTTTTCTGGGCCTCTAGCCTCAGTTTTTCTTGCTTCTTTGCCTCAAAGCTGGCGGCGAGATCAGCCACAGACGGGATGTTGGCCAGGGAGGGGAGCCCGGTGGCTCCTGGGACATACACTGGCTTGTAGTTGGGGTCCTTGGGGTCGTTGGGGTCGTCCGAGGAGGCTGTGGGAAGAGCACGATAAGATATAGCATGATAAGATACATTATTATGTCAAGCAGGGTTGGGGGTCAATTCAGGTTTCAATTGAAGAAATTGCTTTCTGTGAGATTCTCCGGGAATGTTTTTAAGAGAAATGGGTCAAATGAAGTCTCTCAAATGTCGAGTCTGTGCTCTCTAATGCTCACCAGTGGCGTTCTTTGAGATCTTGTCTCTGGTCTTGAGCGCAGACTCTCGCTCTTCCTTTAGTTTCTCGTCGTCCTCCATAAGAACCAGTACTACCTTGGCCTTCTCCCTCACGTTCACCCCCTGTGAATGATAGCATGAGCAGACATTAGTACGTACCGCTAGACAGCTCTCTTTCCGGAGCACGGGGCTCCCTAAGTGTAACTGTGCCAAATTAGTATGGGAAAGCTCAATATCAGAAAAGAAGTGGTCAGTGTATGAATGGCAAAGCACTGTGTTAGCTTAGATGTTAGTAGAGCCAGATACTTCCAAGCCTCACCCACTTATTGGACTGGTTTCCCCCGGGCCAGTTTACACCTATTCCTGTTCGACAAAGCACTTTCGCTGGAGATTTTCTGAATGTACTAATCATAAAAGTTATGCTCGTTTTGTCATTTTTATTAGGATCCCCATTAGCTAACCCCACAACGCTAGCTAATCTTCCTGGGGTCCAACACCAATTAACAAGACATTACAAACAACCACAAATCAAGACTTCAAACATTCAACAAGTAGACAATACAGATAATTAAAATACCTGACAGGAAACACATTTAACATTCAGTTGATACTTTCTACTTCCTGTCCAGTGATATGGTCTACCACATTCGATGATCTTTTATTTTTTTCTTTAAGGTGGATTTACTTTTTGTCTGAGAAATATGGATTGGTAAAAAGTTCCATTTAGCTATAGCGCTACATAAAACCGTAGATTTAAGGCGATTTGTCCTTGACTTGAGTTGTTTTAGCTGCCCTGAATTTGCCTGTCTGGTTTGGTGGTTATGCGTGTGTTGCTAGTATGTACTAATTGGACTGAGAAATACTTTTTTATTTTTTTATTTTTTAAATATAGCATTCCTTAAGAAAATCAGAAGACTAGATTTTTTGTAACGTGAATCCATGAGAGATTCTGATGCATTTTAATATTATTCATTCGGTTAGAGCAATGAAGAGATAATCTGGAGATAAAAAGGTATGCCAATGGTAATTATGAATACGTAAATTCGCTCACAGTTCATTTCTCAAGTGGGGAGGCTTCAAAAGTAATACCTTGGAGATGGAACCTGCATTTCAGAGGAGTTGGTGGGACAAACATGCATTTAGCTTTAGTACCTGATCTTTCCCATCCTTGTCCTGGAAACGGAACTCTGTTAGCGCTTTCACAATGTAGATGTTGTCCTTCATCGTATTCAGAACGCGGTCTGAGCCCGTCTTTAACAGGTTCTCCAGCAGGGTCAACGACTGCAGTTGGGGGATGGGAGTAAAACAATTAAATAGGGAATCAAGACGATCATCCCCTAACTCCTTTAAAAACACTCTCTGAAACTTGATCCCTGCATGGAGCAATCATCAGAAGGAAAATACAATCATTCATAAAAATGTAAGATGGCACCATAGTGAAAGCCAAGATGTGCCAGAGAAATATGGCGAAGAGGGGAGCGTTTGTATGAAATTACAAGCGGATTGTAAAAGTTGAGAAAGATGACAAAACATACAGTACCAGTCAAAAGTTTGGACACACCCACTCATTGCAGGGTTTTTCTTTATTTTTTACATTGTAGAATAATAGTGAAGACATCAAAACTATGAAATAAAACATATGAAATCATGTAGTAACCAAAAAAAAGTGTAATTTGTGTAATTTCTTTCCTTTTTAATGCGTTTGAGGCAATCAGTTGTGTTGTTCAGTTGTGTTGTGACAAGGTAGGGGTGGCATACAGAAGATAGCCCTATTTGGTAAAAGACCAAATCCATATTATTGCAAGAACAGCTCAAATAAGAAGAGAGAAACAACAGCCCATCATTGTTTTAAGACATGAAGGTTAGTCAATCTGGGAAATTTCAAGAACTTCGAAAGTGCAGTCGCAAAAATCATCAAGACGGAACCGGCTCTCATGAGGACCGCCACAGGAAAGGAAGACCCAGAGTTACCTCTGCTGCAGGGGATAAGTTCATTAGTGTTACCAGCTTTAGAATTTGCAGCCCAAATAAATGCTTCACAGAGTTCAAGTAACAGACACATCTCAACATCAACTGTTCAGAGGAGACTGCGTGAATTCGGCCTTCATCGTCTATTTGCTGCAAAGAAACCACTACTAAAGGACACCAATAAGAAGAAGAGACTTGCATGGGCCAAGAAACACGAGCAATGGACATTAGACTGGTGGAAATCTGTCCTTTGGTCTGATGAGTCCAAAGTTAATAATTTTGGTTCCAACCGTTGTGTCTTTGTGAGAAGCGGAGTTGCTTGACCAGCAACACGTACCAGTATTGTGGAAAAACTCAATAAATATAACAATTCCTAAAGCATCTAATCCCTCTGTGCTGAATGACTACCGTCTTGTTGCCTTGACATCCTTAGTAATGAAATGCGTTAAGAAAATTGTGAAAAGTCATATTCTCAGCGTCACCCAGAATCTCCTCGACCCATTTCAGTTTGCCTGTCAGCCCAGCAGAGGAGTTGATGATGCCATTCTTACCCTCCTCAACATGGTCTACAGACATCGACAGGGTGACAAATCACATGTCAGGGTTTTGTTTGTTGGCTTTTCTTCTGCCTCCAGCCTTACATTCTGGCAGAGACACATTTGGGACTTCTCCTTAGATGGGGGGCTGGTTTTGTGGCTGTTGGACTTCCTGAGCCAACGGTCACATTGGGTCATGGTGGATCCCCAAGTGTGGGACATGCGCACCACCAACACAGGCTCTCCTCAGGGATGTGTTTTGTCCCCACACCTGTACATCTTGTACACTAATAGTTGTACTAGTTCCAATCCTGACAGACACCTCGTTAAGTTTGCTGATGACACTGCCTTGTTGCCTGATGACAATGCCTGTTGCATGATGACGAGGAACACCATGGCCCGGTCCTAAATGAGAGTGGTGTGACCACACATGGTCCTCAATACCAATAAGACCAAAGAGATGTGTATAGACTTCAGGAAGCTTACAACACCTACCTCTGCAACATCTATCAGAGGTCAGAACATAGAGATTGTAAAGGAATACAAATATCTGTGTGTCCTCTTGGACAATAAGCTTCAGTGGAGTAAATGTACAGACCTGATCTACAAAAAGAGTCAACAGAGACTGTACTTTCTCTAAAAGCTGGGATCTTTGAATGTTAATTGTACTATACTGACTCTGTTTTACAAATCTTTCATTGAGAGTATTTTAACTTTTTGTATTGTTTGTTGGTTTGGCAATGCCACTGTCAGCCAGAGAAATATGGTATTTGGAGTCAAACAGACAGGCCTGGATGAGATCTTTAAGGTCAGGGCCCTCCGCAAGGCTCACATATAATTTTTGACCCAAGCGACCCCCTGTATCCGGACTTTAAACTACTCCCCTCTGGGCGCAGGTATAAAGCAGCCCTCGGCAGGAAAAACAGAACTAGACAATAATTTGTGCCAGGTGTGATATCCCTCCTAAATAACTCAGGCTAATGTTCCCATCGACCCAGTAAGGCCAGCAGGCTAGTCTCTTTTTATTGGTGTGCAACCGATACGATAGTTTTGTTTTGTTATCTAAACGCCACTTTAACGTGTACATGACACTGCAACAAAATTTCCCCATGGGGACAATAAAGTCAGTAAAGTACGTGAACGGATGATCTACACATGTGTGGTTCCCACCGTGAAGCATGGAGGACGAGGTGTGATGGTGCTTTGCTGGTGACACTGTCAGTGATTTATTTAGAAATCAAGGCACACTTAACCAGCATGGCTACCACAGCATTTTGCAGCGATACACCATCCCATCTGGTGTGCGCTTAGTGGGATTATCATTTGTTTTTCAACAGGACAATGACCCTAAACACACCACCAGGCTGTGTAAAGGCTATTTTACCAAGGAGAGTGATGCATCAGATGACCTGGCCTTCAAAATCATCCGACCTCAACCCAATTGAGATGGTTTGGGATGAGTTGGACCACAGAGTGAAGGAAAAGCATCCATCAAGTGCTCAGCATATGTGGGAACTGCTTCAAGACTGTTGGAAAAGCATTCCTCATAAAGCTGGTTGAGAGAATGCCAAGAGTGTGCAAAGCTGTCATCAAGGCAAAGGCTGACTACTTTGAAGAATCAAAATATATTTTAGATTTGTTTAACACTTATTTTTGTTACTATATGATTCATTATGTGTTATTTCATAGTTTATATGTCTTCCGTATTATTCTACAATGTAGAAAATAGTAAAAATAAAGAAAAACCCTTGACTGGTACTGTGTATGTCCGAAGCCAATATAAATACTGTAGACGAAATGTATTTGTATCTGATTTGTGGCAAAATAAACAAAATGAAGAAGAAAGTGTCAAATAATATAAAATAATATTTTCACAGTAAGAGGAATTATGTTTTTTTAAATATTTTTTTATATATATCGGCTACATTGTAACAAAGCTCTCAACAACAAAAACCACCAACCTACTTGAATAAGATAACATAATATTACAGGAAACATGGACTGAACAGAAATATAAACGCACCATTCATATACAAAGGCTTGACATCGACATTGTCATCTCTGAAAGGTACCCACACTGAAGTGATTGATACCAGTAACTCAAACTCAATGCGTCATAGCAATCCACCCCACCAAAGACAAGATAAATAAATAATTTGATGTGACGGAAAAAGAGAGAGGTGGGGTTCTATCCAGCACTGGTTGATGAACTGAGCTGTTCAGCAGGATAGCTCATCAATTATTCAGAATAAAGTTTCAGAATAAAGAGTAAAGTATGCATACAGCCAGTGAGCCATACAGTACGAACAACTTTGACGTTATGATGAGTAGATGTACTAATCTGTAGATTGTGTATACAAGAATTTAATCTATCTAAATCTTTCGAACTATAAATATGTGTGATTATACCCCTTTTGGCCTCACCTTGTAGATGTGCCTCCAGTTCTTGTCGTCTTTGAGGCGTTTCCACAGCATGGTCATGATCTCGTTGCAGGCCACCACATTGTAGGTGAGGTCTGAGATGTCGGCCATCTGCGAGCTGGAGGGGCCCCAGGGGTCATTGGAGGTGGCCTCCCTCACCTGACAGGCATACAGCAGTGTTAACACAGATTCTTTTCCAGACGGAGAACAAAGGCTCCCCTACTCGACCTAGATAGTTTGTGTGTATGCAACGATATGTAGACTACGTGTGCCTTTAATTTTTTTTTTATATAGTTCTGTCCTTGAGCTGTTCTTGTCTAATGATGTTCTGTATAATGTCATTCTGTAATATGTTTCATATTTTGTGTGGACCCCAGGAAGAGTAGTTGCTGCTTTTGCAACAGCTAATGGGGATCCTTATAAAATACCAAATACCATCCAGGCCTTCTGGCACCAAACTTGTACTATATAATTGTAGGAAAAGACTGGTGATAGAGTCACTGGTGTTACAGACAGGGGTAGCAGATGGAGGACTTACCCATGCTCTGCTACAGAGGGTGTGTCTTATTTCAGAACGATGCTGCAAAGGCACTTCAGAATGCTGACAGTGTCAACTGAACAGCAGGGGTGGCCATTCTTACCCTGCAAGGGCCAGTGTGGATGCAGGCTTTTGCCCGAGCCAAGCAGTACTAGCTCGATTCTGCTAAATTAAAGCCTTGATCCAGGACTGCATGTGTGCTACTAATTGGCTGGCACAAAAGCCTGAACCCACACTGGCCCTTGCAAGGTAAAACGACCCACCCGTGGTACAGCATTTAGAGTAGAGAAAGAGAGGGATAGAGTGAAGATGAAGGGAAGTAAGCAAGGTAGTATTGTGAGAGGAAGATGAGACAAATCAAGAGGAAGTCAGAGAACAAAAGAACAGAGAGCAAGAAAAGAGAGAGCGAAGGGTAAAGGAAAAGGGGGAAAGACGAGATGGAAAGTAAGTCATATCCTTTACCTTGACCTCAGCCTCAGAGAAGTTCTGAACAAGGTTCTTCAATTGTCGGCGTAGCATAGAGGACGTCATGGTGCCAGATGGGGTGTCTCAAACCACAAGGACCTAGTCAGTATAAAGACTAGTAAGAGCATGTACACACACCTTTCACTCATATATTAACCATGACGCTTCTGTCTTGCCTCGCGTAACACCAGACATGTATGTGTCTGTAACACAGGAGAAGCTGCTTGGCACTTAACCCAAATCATGCTGCTTATACCTCTGTTTACCTATTGAAATAAAACTGACTGTGGGTGATGTCAAAGAAGTGGGTCTCTCTTTCGATCTGCTCTCACTGGATGCTCATTCTGTTCGTCTCTCTCCACGACAACATTGGGTCCCAGCACACACAGATCTGGGAAAAAATGATCCTAAAAAGGGAGCAAAGCAATGACACAGCTATAGGCTATTGAAGAAGCAACTTCACATTGGCATGCCACTGGGCAACAAATTGTACCACCCAGTTATGCAATGGTTAGCTTTGTGGTTTTAAATGTAAATACCAAACAGAAAAATGCCAAAGGTAGCCTAGTAACTATACATCGTCATGATTGTAACCAAATCAACACCATTCACGTTAGCAAAAAGGCTAAACTAGCTTAGTGGCTAGCTAGCTTCATGCAACGCCAATGTAATGCCGACAAATCCAGGATCTACAGTGCTACAGATTAGCTATGCACCCGAGTAGGCTACTGTCGATTTAGCATGCTACTTGGCAATATTCTTATTGAAGAACAGTAATTGCGATAGATCAACCAAGCTAGTGTCTGCATCACGATTCAGAACCATGGACAGCTACCGTAGCTAGCCAACGTCAGTGCATCTTCATGGCTGTCGAATGTTGTTTTCCTCCAAGCTTTAACGTAGCAAGCAATCTAACCAGTTAGCTATCAATGACAGCCGTCCAATAACAACGACAGCTTGGAAAATATAGTTTTGGTAAACTTCTAAGGACAACGGACACCTTTAAGATAACATGCTTCCATTGGGTATCCATTTTTCATATGATTTTGCGTGTATTTGAAAGGAATACGAACCTTCGGGATGCTTTCAGGGATCTGCAAAGAACTACAATTTCCGCTTCCGTCTGCAATCCGCACCTGACCTGTCTAAAAGAGCACTCCCCCTACTTAATAATCAGGAGAACGTTACATTGTTGTCAAAAAAATTAAACAACGTGGCAATGATGTAACATTATCTCTATTGAGACTGAAACAAATACTATGTTTGCTTCTTTGTTTTGTCCACAAATGAACTGATTATTCTTGGGAGCAGTCTTGCCTGTTTCTCATAAAGTATGTGTTTATTGAGCATTTTCTGGGTCTCAAAAGTATACATGAACAGCTGTTTGCCATATTTACCAATGCCATCTATTGGGTGCTTACACATCTAGCCTATTATACATATTATTGGAATAGGGATGCTGCCTTAAAACATTGGGGGATGTGCGCAGGGTCAATGCACCCATTGATGGAGCACAAACTCCGCTCTGGAATCCCCATCACGTCATCGCCGTATTGTGAGTATATAGGCCACTCGCAAAAACCGAAAGGAACTATAAATAAGCCACACATCAATTTAATTTACATCAAGATGTCGACCGAGGGCGAATACGAGTCGATCCTTTGCGTTAAACCCGATGTCAACGTTTATCGAATACCACCGAGGGCTACAAATCGTGGATACAGGTAAAATATAAAGGGTTGGCACATATTTGGGGTGATGGACAAAAAACCGCGGTGCCGGTGGTTCTATCTGTGGTCATAGTGCTGCATCGTGTGTGTGCGCCTATCTGTCTGAGCGCTAAGTGGATGTTAACAGGAGTCGACGTGTGTTTAATATTTGTTTTGCGTAGGCCTACGACTCTCTAATTATTCCGCTCCATTGGTAATATTGATGTTACTCTCGCAAGGCTGGCACTATCAGTGCGGATGAATCGACAGTGAATGGGCATGATATGTGTATTTGCGTGTGCTGTTTATCAGCATAGTTTAACCATAAAATGTATTGACAGCAAATGTTATATGGATGTATATTAAGTGATAAATAGCCTGATATCATTGGGCCTATAATACAAGGCTCCCGATCATTCTACACCAGTCCTATTATGATAGTAAAATTGATTACAGAATAGCTCAAATAATGAAACCAATGTATATTAAAGGCATCTAAAGCCAACAGTGCCAGCTGCGAGAGAGAAAGTAGAGTAGTTTCAGCAGACTGCTGTTTTCAGTCTGGTTATATGTGTGTGGCCCAGTTAACTGTAGGCTAAATGGTTTTAATTGAAATTCTCTAAAACCGTACATTATCTGATATGCTATTAATTGGGGTTTGTGATCTTCATAATAGTCTTGCTTCCACCTTCAGGAACTATAAGAACAAGACAATTGGGTCAATTCAGAATTCTCTCCATATTGTACAGTACTATTTGTTACAAAAGCTGGTCTGAGAACAGTTGGAATAGGCACTGTTTACTGACCTTCTGACCTACTCCCTGTTTTGCCTTGTTATTGGCTAATACCTGGGTATTTCCTGTAGGGCAGCAGACTGGAAGCTGGATGTGCCCGATTGGTCAGGGCGCATGCGGATAACGGCGAAGGGGAAAGTGGCCTACATCAAACTGGAAGACAAAGTCTCAGGTGTGAGAGTCATGAAACCGTGTGTGTGTGTGTGTGTGTGTGTGTGTGTGTGTGTGTTGTGGCACAGGTGCCCCTTTGTCCCAACATTGCTCATCAGGGCCCTTTCAATGTACAGTGGGGAGAACAAGTATTTGATACACTGCCGATTTTGCAGGTTTTCCAACTTACAAAGCATGTAGAGGTCTGTAATTTTTTATCATAGGTACACTTCAACTGTGAAGTTGAAAAAAAAATACAGAAAATCACATATGTATTTGATCACCTACCAACCAGTAAGAAATCCGGCTCTCACAGACCTGTTAGTTTTTCTTTAAGAATCCCTCCTGTTCTCCACTCATTACCTGTATTAACTGCACCTGTTTGAACTCGTTACCTGTATAAAAGACACCTGTCCACACACTCAATCAAACAGACTCCAACCTCTCCACAATGGTCAAGACCAGAGAGCTGTGTAAGGACATCAGGGATAAAATTGTAGACCTGCACAAGGCTGGGATGGGCTACAGGACAATGGGCAAGCAGCTTGGTGAGAAGGCAACAACTGTTGGCGCAATTATTAGAAAATGGAATAAGTTCAAGATGATGGTCAATCACCTTCGGTCTGGGCCTCCATGCAAGATCTCACCTCGTGGGGCATCAATGATCATGAGGAAGGTTAGGAATCAGCCCAGAACTACACAGCAGGACCTGGCCAATGACCTGAAGAGAGCTGGGACCACAGTCTCATAGAAAACCATTAGTAACACACTACGCCGTCATGGATTAAAATACTGCAGCGCACGCAAGGTCCCCCTGCTCAAGCCAGCGCATGTCCAGGCCCATCTGAAGTTTGCCAATGACCATCTGGATGATCCAGAGGAGGAATGGGAGGTCATGTGGTCTGATGAGACAAAAATAGAGCTTTTTGGTCTAAACTCCACTTGCCGTGTTTGGAGGAAGAAGAAGGATGAGTACAACCCCAAGAACACCATCCCAACCATGGAAGCATGGAGGTGGAAACATCATTCTTTGGGGATGCTTTTCTGCAAAGGGGACAGGACGGCTGCACCGTATTGAGGGGAGGATGGGTGGGGCCATGTATCGCGAGATCTTGGCCAACAACCTCCTTCCCTCAGAAAGAGCATTGAAGATGGGTCGTGCCTGGGTCTTCCAGCATGACAACGACCCAAAACACACAGCCAGGGCAACTAAGGAGTGGCTCCGTAAGAAGCATCTCAAGGTCCTGGAGTGAAACCTGAAACCTGAAGGATCTGGAGAAGGTCTGTATGGAGGAGTGGGCCAAAATCCCTGCTGCAGTGTGTGCAAACCTGGTCAAGAACTACAGGAAACGTATGATCTCTGTAATTGCAAACAAAGGTTTCTGTACCAAATATTAAGTTCTGCTTTTCTGATGTATCAAATACTTATGTCATGCAATAAAATGCAAATTAATTACTTAAAAATCATACAATGTGATTTTCTGGAATTTTGTATTCCGTCTCTCACAGTTGAAGTGTACCTATGATAAAAATTACAGACCTCTTCATGCTTTGTAAGTAGGAAAAACTGCAAAATCGGCAGTGTATCAAATACTTGTTCTCCCCACTGTAGCTAGTAAAATTAACTTCATACAGCATATCTGTGTGGTTTATTATTATGATTATGTGTTTCTCCTGCCATCCTGCAGGGGAGCTGTTTGCTCAGGCCCCTGTCACAGAGTATCCCGGCATCGCAGTTGAAACCGTAAGCGACTCCAGTCGCTACTTTGTCCTGCGAATACAGGATGGCAATGGTGTGTGTATGAGTGAAAAACTCCTCACTGTGCGTTCATAGCTATGTCAGCCTTTTACACAAGTCATATAGTGTTATGTCAGCCTCCTTTAGCATGTTTTAGTACTCTCATCAGTCTATGTCAACATATTCTTTCTGATCACAGTGCGCTCATAGAGTTTGTCAGCTCTCCTCAAATGTACATTTACTCTACACTTACAGTACCAGTCAAAGGTCTGCACACACCGACTCATTCAAGGGTTTTTCTTTATTTTGACCATTTCTATCATGTAGAATAATAGTGAAGTCTTCAAAAACTATGACATAACACATATGGAATCATGTAGTAACCAAAAAAGTGTGAAAATAAAGGAAACCCTGGAATGAGAAGGTGTGTCTAAACTTTTGACTGGTCCTGCATGTCAGCTCGATGTCAATGAACTCATACAGCTATGTCAACCTACTCTCCCAGGCCGCAGTGCGTTTATTGGCGTTGGATTCGCGGACAGAGGGGACTCTTTTGACTTCAACGTGTCTTTGCAGGACCACTTTAAGTAAGTGATGGAAGGGGCCACTCCAAGGACAGTGTGACTGTCAAGGCACTCACACATTGCTGCTTCACCATCTCCCACTAATAACAAACACACGTACTGTGGTCTGTCTGCAGCAGAAGTTGCCAGCCAAAACAACGTGTCATTGAGTTCGCTTGTTCCAGATGCTGCAGTTTTCAAAACAGCTGATGTTACAGTGCTTTTTCCTGTGTCAGTGCAGTCAATATTGTGTGTGTTACAGGTGGGTGAAACAAGAGAATGAGATCAGCAAAAACCCTAAGGGGGCAGCTTTGGGACCAAAGCTGGACTTGGGATTTAAAGACGGACAAACCATCACCCTAAATATTGGGGTAAAGACCTAGCACAATTGAACTAGATCATTCTTGTAGAAATTGTATAACAAAATCTATTTGGGATTGTTTGGGATTGGCCATTTGGCTTTTCCCCAACACCAATATTCCTTCAGAATTCCAATCTTTTTTTCTCTCTCATCCTTTCTCTCTTCAAGCAAGGCAAAAAGAGGGATAAGCCACGTCCACAGGGGGCAGGTGGGCTCGGTCTCCTACCGCCGCCACCAAAAGGAAAGATGGCTCCTCCTCCTTCCTCTGCCTTCTCCAATCACAACACTGTGCCTCAAACAGGAGGCTCAGATACGGGTACACCAGTTAAAACTCTCAGTAAAGCCTTGATAAACTTCTCTATAGCTAAATAAAACTTTGATTGGTAAACTACATGGCCACATTAGTGGATTCGGCTATTTCAGCCACTCCCGTTGCTGACAGGTGTATAAAATCGATCACACAGCCATACAATCTCCATAGACAAACATTGGCGGTAGATTGGCCCGCAGTATGACTTTCAACGTAGCACCTTCAAAGGATGCTACCTTACCAACAAGTCAGTTGGTCAAATTTCTGCCCTGCTAGAGCTGCCCCGGTCAACTATAAGTGCTGTTATTGTGAAGTGGAAACGTCTAGGAGCAACACTGGCTCATCCGCGAGGTGGTAAACCACACAAGCTCACAGAACTGGACCGCCGAGTGCTGAACCACCTAGCACATAAAAATCGTCTGTCCTCGGTTGCAACACTCGCTACCGAGTTCCAAACCGCCTCCTGGAAGCAACATTAGCACAAGAACTGTTCATGGGGAGCTTCATGAAATGGGTTTCCATGGCCGAGCTGCCTCACAAAAGCCTAATATCACCATGCGCAATGCCCAGTGTCAGCTGCAGTGGTTTAAAACTGGACAGAATTGAAGCAGTGGAAAGGCGTTCTCTGGGGTGATGAATCACGCTTCACCATCTGGCAGTCCGACGGACAAATCGGAGTTATAGCGGATGCCAGGAGAATGCTACCTGCCCCAATGCATAGTGGAGGAGTAATAATGATCTGGGGCTGCTTTTCACGGTCCGGGCTAAGCCCATTCGTTCCAGTGAAGGGAAATCTTAACGCTACAGCATACAATGGTATTCTAGACGATTCTGTGCTTCCTATTTTGTGGCAACAGGTTGGGGAAGGCCCTTTTCTGTTTCAGCATGACAATGCCCCTGTGCACAAAGTGAGATCTATACGGAAATGGTTTGTTTAAATTGGTGTGGAAGAACTTGACTGGCCTGCACAGAGCCCTGACCTCAACTCCATGGAACACCTTTTGGGATGAATTGGAACACCGACTGCGAGCCAGGCCTAATCGCCCAACATCAGTGCCCGACCTCACTAATACTATCGTTGCTCATTGGAAGCAAGTCTCCACAGCAATGTTCCAACATCTAGTGGGAAGCCTTCCCAGAAGAGTGGAGGCTGTTATAGCAGACAAACTCCATATTAATGCCCAT
Organism: Oncorhynchus mykiss; assembly: GCF_057628025.1. Taxonomy (NCBI): domain Eukaryota; kingdom Metazoa; phylum Chordata; class Actinopteri; order Salmoniformes; family Salmonidae; genus Oncorhynchus; species Oncorhynchus mykiss. Next base: position 46,445,562 of record NC_143039.1, on the reverse strand, counting down.
GATTTTGAAATGAGATGTCTGACGAACATGTAGTGTCCCTGTAGTATAGCTTTTGGCCATGTAGTGTAGCTTTGATTGTTCATTTTCTCTCTCTGTCTCTCTCTCTCTGTCGTCTGTCTCTCTCTCAATTCAAAGGGGCTTTATTGGCATGGAAAACATGTTACCATTGTTTATTTCACTTGCTTTGGCAATCACAAATTAACATAAACATAAACACAAACATTTCACAAGTTTTTCTCTCTCTCTCTCTCTCTCTCTCTCTCTCTCTCTCTCTCTCTCTCTCTCTCTCTAGGCTGTTTGCTAGATCTGGACAGTAGTAACTCCAACACTGTGGTCCAATCATCCAACCCCAGCAGTGATCTTTGGGGAGGCTTCTCCTCTCCTGCAAGGTAACTTGTTAGAACTGTCTGTGACGGAGCTTATTTGAGCTTTTTTGTCTTGTTATGCTATGACATACTGATATACTGTCATACCAGCATTGCTGTGAGTCAATCAGACTGTAAAAATAGTCTCTTTATCTTCAGTTCGCTCCCTCCAACATCGCGACAAGAGCACACGCCGAATTGGGGCCAGTTTTGAGTCCACATCATCGCCTTTCTCATTGGCCTCCACCGCTGAACGCAACGCCTCCCTCCGTCGCTACAAACACAGTCAAAGCAAACTTTCCAAGAGACGAAGAACACCATGCACGTCTAGAAAGTCTTCATCAAATCTAAGAATGGACGTACACTACAATCTCCTCCCAAAGTAAAAAAAAATAAGAATAATAAAGTAATATTCGGGATAATAATGCAAATATTCAATATTTGGTCATATGAGCTTTATGGTAGGTCTGCAATATATCCTAAGGGCTATGATGATAGGATGTTCAGTAGCAGCAATTTTACAGTACTGTTTTTTACCCGGCAACCTCTTGTTAATGTTTACCTAAACATCCCTACATACTTGCTTTTTAGAGAGGGGAACCCATAGGGAATGACAATCTTTCCCATAGGGGTTTCCTCTGCTCATAATAGGGAACAGCATTCGTAGTAAATAATTGTGAAAAGGAATGGCTCAGACACTCGCCCAAATTTTTCCCCTCCCCCATTCTCCTCAGTGTGCAATCGTTCACTCCCCCTCAATGATTTTAAAGCATTGGATGAGCGTATGCATTGGCTGGAGGGAATCGATCATATTCCTTATGATTGCATGCAAACTATAGGCTTTTTTTGGGAGAAGGGGGAGAACCGGAATAGGGCTCATATTGATGAACTTATCTGTTTCCATTGTACTGACTGCCTCACACTTGGCCTGTTTTAAAGAGGGAAGAGCATGTATTCTTGTTAACTTTGCTGCAGAGGACTTGACACAGCCCTCTACAGTCCATTTGTAAGTAGGTAGTTGTGATGTAGTGTACATTGGATGAAAATGGGTGAAAATCCCTACTTGTAATGAAAAGAACATACAGTTGAAGTCAGATGTTTACATACACCTTAGCCAAATACATTTGGCTAAGTTTTTCACAATTCCTGACATTTACTCTTAGTAAAAATCCCCTGTCTTAGGTCAGTTAGGATCACCACTTTATTTGAAGAATGTGAAATGTCAGAATAATAGTAGAGAATTATTTATTTCAGCTTTTATTTCTTTCATCACATTCCCAGTGGGTCAGAAGTTTACATACACTCAATTAGTATTTGGTTTTGTTGCCTTTAAAGTTTTTTACTTGGGTCAAACGTTTCGGGTAGCTTTCCACAAGCTTCCCACAATAAGTTGGGTGAATTTTGGCCAATTCTTCTTGACAGAGCTACTGTAACTGAGTCAGGTTTGTAGGCCTCCTTGCTTGCACACGCTTTTTCAGTTCTGCCCACATATTTTCTATAGGATTGAGGTCAGGGCTTTGAGATGGCCACTCCAATACCTTGACTTTGTTGTCCTTAAGCCATTTTGCCACAACTTTGGAAGTATGCTTGGGGTCATTGTCCATTTGGAAGAACCATTTGCAACCAAGCTTTAACTTCCTGACTGATATCTTGAGGTGTTGCTTCAATATATCCACATAATTTTATTTCGTCATGATGCCATCTATTTTGTGAAGTGCACCAGTCCCTTCTGCAGCAAAGCACCCCCACAACATGATGCTGCCACCACCATGCTTCACGGTTGGGATGGTGTTCTTTGGCTTGCAAGCCTCCCCCTTTTTCCTCCAAACATAACAATGGTCATTATGGCCAAACAGTTCTATTTTTGTTTCATCAGAGCAGAGGACATTTCTCCAAAAAATACGATCTTTGTCCCCATGTACAGTTGCAAACAGTAGTCTGGCTTTTTATGGTGGTTTTGGAGCAGTGGCTTCTTCCTTGCTGATCGGCCTTTCAGGTTATGTCGATATAGGACTTGTTTTACTGTGGATATAGACACTTTTGTACCTGTTTCCTCCAGCATCTTCACAAGGTCCTTTGCTGTTGTTCTGGGATTGATTTGCACTTTTCGCGCCAAAGTACGTTCATTTCTAGGAGACAGAATGTGTCTCCTTCCTGAGCGGTATAACAGTTGCGTGATCCCATGGTGTTTATACTTGCGTACTATTGTTGGTACAGATGAACGTGGTACCTTCAAGCGTTTGGAAATTGCTCCCAAGAATGAACCAGACTTGTGGAGGTCTACAATTCTTTTTCTGAGGTCTTGGCTGATTTCTTTTGATTTTCCCATGATGTCAACCAAAGAAGCACTTGAAATGTCAAGGTAGGCCTTGAAATCCATCCACAGGTTCACCTCAAATTGACTCAAATGATGTCAATTAGCCTATCAGAAGCTTCTAAAGCCATGACATAATTTTCAGGAATTTTCCAAGCTGTTTAAAGGCTCAGTCAAATTAGTGTATGTAAACTTCTGACCCACTGGAATTGTGATACAGTGAAGTATAAGTGAAATAATCTGTCAGTAAACAATTGTTGGAAAAATGACTTGTGTCATGCACAAAGTAGATGTCCCACCGGACTTGCCAAAACTATAGTTTGTTAACAAGAAATGTGTGGAGTTGAAAAACAAGTTTTAATGAATCCAACCTAAGTGTATGTGAACTTCAGACTTCAACGGTAGGTGTAAAACTAATGATATTCGCAAAAGTGCTTTTCAATGTTTAATTTGTATGAGTTTTAAAGAAGTAGCCTGGGATGCCAGATCTGTGTCCGCCTACTCCTCCAATCTGTCAACCAGGCTGTGAAGTGATGATTGTCTAACACAGAGTAATATGAATGTGTAACAACTGCAACTATTGTTGTCGAGGATGTGCTGTTGTACTTCGATGAACGCTGTTGTGATTGAATAAGTTGCCTCGTGTCAAAAGTGTTTGTTTACCTTCCCCAGAACACGGTTTCAGATGGCTCTGTCATTCCATAGTTACTGTAATTTCCCCAGACGCGTACTCATGATTTATTGCCTCAGTCGTCATTACTCTTGACATCTGAAAGTGGCAATAAAAACCTTCAACGGGAGTCGTGCGTCTTTGTGCCTTCACATGGACGATGCATGGTAGAAAAGGTTAGACTTTGATGAAGAGGGTCAAAAAACGAAAGTAATTGCGTTAGTCATTTTTTTTCAATCTCAAAATACGACTTTTGTATATTGTTATTTCCGCTCTTCATGAGAGTGTAGACAGTGTTTTGCCTTTTATGTATGTCAACGGTGTTCGAAAAACATGTCTTCCAAAAATACAAAAGACATTCCCAAAATCAGGACATTCAAATTTGGAAGTTGTATATTTACATGAAGTGTAAATAGTTAGTGTAACTCTCAACTTCTACCACTAGGGGGACAGCCCAACGCTGACCACCACGGAGCCACTTTCAACTGCTTTGTACACGCTCTGCTTTTTAACCTGCCACCCCAGCCTCAGTACATCTACTCACACCTACATACTGTACCAAGGACTTGAAGGCAAACACAGGCAGACGCCGATCCCCACGTAAAACTACCTGACATTATCTGAAGCACGAGGTTGATAAGTTAACAGACCCGACACATTCGTCACAAATACCAAGTTGACACAACCGGGTCAGGGGGACATGGGCAAAGGGGACATAACGTGAAGAACACCGTGGACAGACAGATAAGACTGACACGAGCCAGGCAGAGGCAGGAAGTAAATGAAGAGAGCGAGTGTGAGAGCGAGAGAGAGAAGTGGTAGAGAGAAAGGGGGTCAGCGTGACTCCATGACTGGCTGCTGGTGATATACATTTTTTACATTACATTTGAGTCATTTAGCAGATGCTCTTATCCAGAGAAACTTTTAAGGAGCAATTAGGGTTAAGTGCCTTGCTCAAGGGCACAACGACAGATTTTTCACCTAGATGGCTCCGGGATTATGTTTATAGTTTGACCATTTTTAAATCTCAAAATATGATGTTTGAAAGTTAGATTTGTATTTTGTTGTTTCACCTGTTCATTCAAATGAAGACAACGTTTTACCTTCAAGGTGTGTGCTGTATGTCAAAGGTGTTAGTAAACATGGCTTCCCAAAATAAAGGACAAAAATGAGGACATTTAATATTTAAAGTTGTACATTTACGTTCCTATATCCCTTGACAGGGAAAAAGTATGTCAAACCAGCGACCTTTCGGTTACTGGCCCAATGCTCTTAACCGCTCGGCTACCTGCCGCCTTGATGTGACCCAGGAAGAGGGGTGGGCATCCTCTCTCCATGGCTGGTCGCTTTTAGCTGACAGAGCAAACGATAGACGGATATGGATGGATAACACGACTAATGAGAGATGGAAAAAGGAGAACAGGTACAGTCTTCCACTGACCCTCATCCATCTGTCTCCATTCCCCCACCCGTCCATGGAGATTGTTCCCACTGATCAATTGGCAACACGTGGCTCATACACATGTGCTCCTAGTTCTGAGGAATGGGGCTTGCTATGCTATTAGTCTGTCAATGCTTTGAAGATGACATATTCCGAAAATACCAAGAGGGTCTGGATGCTCAGTGTCAAATATCTGTACATTTTTCACATTTCAAGGGATAATTCAGCCAAATTGGAAATGTAGCATATTTGTTAACTTTGTCCACTGTCTGTATGCACAAGAAATGACTGCAATCCATACTTTGGTTTTGTTCAACTAGCCACTGCCACCAATGGCTGATATTAGCATTTTGTAACCAAAAGCCCCCAATGGCTTATATTAGCATTTTGTAACCAAAAGCCCCCAATGGCTGATATTAGCATTTTGTAACTTTACAGTTCATGCACAAATCATCAAAAAGTCACTTAATTTGAATTGAACAGTCCCCTTCAGCGATTTATTTGGACATCAAATTTGAAGCATGCTAACTGGGGACTTACACCGACCTACATTCTAAAGTTGTAATGTTAGTGGTTGGTGGCAGTGGTTAGTTGTGACAGAGGATATTGCCCTCTTAAAACACAATTCCACTTACCTAGGTTGTAGTCTATTTCACAAAACAGTTTTGGGTTAAATGTGCGGTATTTCGCTTTAGGCATTTGATTTAGGTGTTTTCAGAGCCCCAATTATTCTGAGAATATCTTCGAAACACATTATAAAAGTCTCTTTCAGGAGGACGTGACTGCATAGCATTTTTTGAAAAGTAGCTTTATTACGTCATCCTTTTATTTCAAATTATATTTGAGAGTTTTTGCAGTTTAATACAAGTGTAAAGGACATCACGTTACTTGCCTAGCGAGTACCACTTCCTCCCTATTTGGCCCATACCTGGCACGAACTCGGGACTTCTGCCTTGCTAGCACACGTGACCACCCTCTTGAAGTGTCTTAGCAATCGGCACCACTCGAATAGCTAGCTATTCCCGAGTGCAAGTGGGGCCACTTCAGGCTGAGGACTACGTTTCACGCTTCCCCATGTGCTACACAAGCACATGAGATTCTAGTTCTGATTCCAATTCTCTCCTCTCCTCCATCCATCATTTTTGAAGTTGGCTCACAAACACAGGTCTGGACGAAGGCAGTCGGTGGTTCAGGTATCAGGCCACAGAGTGCCAGGCTGCACTAGTCTTGTGCTAGGCCCATTAACAGGCTTGTAGTTACTGGATGCTAATATTAACTTGCCCATGACGCCTTATGTGTCTTGTAAAATTGTATGTCAACATTTAATACATGTCTGTTAATGAACCTCTGAGCCAAAAAACGAGACTGATTAGTTTTCATTTTAGTTAGCATGGGATCTGATGTTGTGGCCACGAGAAAATACATTTCCAATATACCTAAAAATGCATTTCTCTCGATCTTTCTCGCACCTCCCCCCTCTCACTCTGACACACACATAATTCAGCATACTTTTACAAGCACACACCATTAATGACTCGTATCAGGTGAAATGTCAGGAGTGCGCCGCGGTTGGAATAGTGTATTGGAGCTGTGCAGCTCACCCCCCTCCAACCCAGCCCCCTCTCCTTCTCATGTGTAATACCCTAATTAAACTGCCGAGCCGTTAACGAGACATTATTAACGAGTTTAATGAGTTTTGGCCAAGTGGGTTATAACCTGGTGCTGTTAGCCTGCCAGATGATGACTATTTTATCCGTCCATACAGTATGTATTGGTTACTGGCTAGTGCCCCTTTTCTGATGCCATTTTCGGCCCCTTGTTTTGCTCCTAAAGCCGGGGTTTTTGCTCTTGGATTCGCAAAGGACAACCCATGTAGGGTGACCTACATAGCGTTCATTTTACACATAAGTTTACCCATCTGGGCTGCACTGTGGTGATTTTAGGACTATCGGGCATTGGGGGCTTCAGCCTCAGTGTTTTACAAGGGGATCAGGTGTTGTGACCCAGAACTTAACACTTGCGTTTACATTGACCTTTTTGTCATTTCGCAGACGTTTTTATCCAAAGCAACTTACAGTAAGTGCATTCATCTGAAGATAGCTAGGGGATAAAAAACACATATCACAGCTGTAGTAAGTACATTTTTCCTCCAATACGGAAGTAATCCGCAAAGTCAGTGCTTGTCGGAAATTGACAACTGCATAAAAAATACTTATTTGAGATACTCTTTGAAGAGGTAGGGTTTCAGTTGTATTCAGAAGACGGGCATGGACTCTGACTTTCCTAGTTTCAGGGAGAAGCTCGCTCCACCATTGAAGAGATTTGACTGGTCTGAGTGGGAGCTGACCCCCGTAGGGGTGGGACGACTAGAGATGGCAGAACGGAGCCTGGGGTGTTGGGTTTGAGCATAGCCTGAAGGTAGGGAGGGGAGGTTCTTGCTGGTCAGTAGGCAAGTATCATGGTCTTGTAGTGCAGTGGTTCCCAAACTTTTTATAGTCCCGTACCGCTTTAAACATTCAACCTCCAGCTGTGTACCGCCTCTAGCACCAGGGTCAGCGCACTCTCAAATGTTGTTTTTTGCCTTCATTGTAAGTCTGCCACACACACACTATACGATACATTTATTAAACGTAAGAATGAGTGTGCGTTTTTGTCACAATCCGGCTCATGGGAAGTGACAAAGAGCTTTTATAGGACCATGGCACAAATAATAATATAAAAATAATCTTTATTTAACCATCTTACATATAAAACCTTATTTATTTGTAAATTGTGAATAACCACAGGTTAATGAGAAGGGTGTGCTTGAAAGGATGCACATAACTCTGCAATGTTGGGTTGTATTGGAGAGAGTCTCAGTCTTAAATCATTTTCAGTCTGTGCCTGTATTTATTTTTAATGCTAGTGAGGGCTGAGAATCCACTCTCACATAGGTACAGTGTTGCTAAGGGCAACAGCGTGATTTGCCGAGGCAGGATAATCTGAACGCAGCCCAATCCAGAAATCTGGCAGTGGCTTCTGATTAAATTCAATTTTCACAGAACCGCTTGTTGCAATTTCGATGAGGCTCCCTTGTTCAGATATCGGTAAGTGGACTGGAGGCAGGGCATGAAAGGGGTAATGAATCCAGTTGTTTGTGTCATCCGTTTTGGGAAAGTACCTGCGCAATCGCGCACCCAACTCACTCAGGTGCTTCGCTATTTCACATTTGACATTGTCCGTAAGCTTGAGTTCATTTTTACATCAAAAATCATACAATGATGGAAAGACCTGTGTTTTGTCCTTGTTAATGCAGAAAGAGAAGAGCTCCAACGTATTAATCATAGCCTCAAGTTTGTCCCGCACATTGAATATAGTTGCGGAGAGTCCCTGTAATCCTAGATTCAGAACATTCAGGTGAGAAGAAACATTACCCAGATAGGCCAGTCGTGTGAGAAACTCGTCATCATGCAAGCGTTCAGACAAGGGAAAATTATGGTCAGTAAAGAAAACTTTAAGCTCTTCTCTCAATTCAAAACAACGTGTCAATACTTTGCCCCTTGATAACCAGCGCACTTCTGTATGTTGTAAAAGCGTTATATGGTCACTTCCCATATCATTGCATTGTGCAGAAAATACACAAGAGTTCAGGGGCCTTGCTGTAACAAAGTTAACCATTTTCACTGTAGTATCCAAAACGTCTTTCAAGCTGTAGTGTCCAAAACGTCTTTCAAGCTGTTAGCCATTCCCTTGGCAGCAAGGGCCTCTCAGTAGATGCTGCAGTGTACCCAAGTGGTGTCGGGAGCAACTGCTTGCACGCGCGTTACCACTCCACTATGTCTCCCTGTCATGGCTTTTGCGCCATCAGTACAGATACCAACATGAGCAGCAGCTACATTTGGCTACATACGGACCGTTAGTGGAATTCCCATGAGAGCGTAACAGTTAATGTGATTGGATGTTAATTATTTGACTAGGCTACCTGTATTTGACAAAGTGGTTTAATTGTATTTTTGGCAGTGAAACGAGGCTACTCAGGCGAGAAAAAAAACCTACCCAAATGTATAGCCCCGTTGGAAAATATAAATGGTCTGTTTGAAAATGTGAAGGAAAAAAATGTAAAAATAAAAAATACATTCTTCAGTTTGTAGTGGATGTGTTCTTCGACTGGATGCCAGTGGAGTGTGCTGAGGAGCAGGGTGACATGGGAGGACTTGGGAAGATTGATCATGAAATCAGTTGTCTGTAAGGACCAGCTGGTGGTCTTTGGGATGTACTGTACTTGCTCTGAGTCCTAATCACTCAAACCCATAGCTGTTGAATTTCTGTACTGTTTTCTAATTTGAGAAAGTGGTAAATATTGCACAACGATTTTGCCCCAATCATTTGGAATAATAAAAAGAAGTTCAACCAATCCGAGTGCATAACACACATAGTAACCTACACGGTGATATTATCCTACCAGTAATATGGTCAAGTGCAACAAAGAAAGACCTAGCAAAGCTGCAGCTGGCTCAAAACAGAGCAGCACGCCTTTCCCTTAACTGCACATATAGAACTAACATCAACATGCAGTCTTTCCCGGTTGAGGGTTAATGAGAAATTAACTTGCTTCTCTTCTAGTTTTTATGAAATTACTGTAATGAAAACTCCAGGTTGTCTGCATAATCAAATAACATTCAGCTCAGACATTGATACATACCCCACAAGACATGCCACCAGGAGTCTCTTCACAGTCCCCAAGTCCAAAACGAGCCATGATTGCATGGAACTCCCTACCATCTCCAATTACTCAAGCTAACTAAATTGATGAGTGGACACACACACTGACCCACTCAACACACAGACACACACGCATGTGTTTGTATATAGGCCTATGCATGCCAGGTCCTCATATTATGGTCCTTAAATAATGAATAATAAATAATGTTCAGTTACTCGCACAACATAATGCAAATGTATCATAACAAGCAGCCATTTTGTTACAATCTACCCTGAATCTCAGTCACTATGTCCTCTTGTGGAGTGGAAATGGTCCAAATACATAAAATGGCCTCCATATTGCCGTCCATTTGTAATGGAGACGATGACAGATTCTGCTGACATCGTGCAATATTATGGGCTTTTCTTTGGAGCACCCTGCAGGGCAGACGAGCAGATTTATGATGTACCAGTTCCTTCTATGGCGAGGAGTATGGCTACTTGTTGAAGGCCCACTGCCTAGTGCAGGCAGTTCACATTATGGCGTGATAGTCATGACCCACTGGGCATAAACGTCAGTTCAACGTCTAGTTTTGACTTACATTTGGTTGAGTTGAAATCAACAAAACATGTAGATGGTGACTTTGGATTTAGGTTCAAAGTTGGGTGGAAAAATACACAATTCTCTTACTTTTTACAAAGCCAGTCAGTTTTCCATGTTGATTCAAAGTCATCACATCACATCCAAGATGACGAAGCAGTTGGATGTGTGTTTTGTCTTGTCCCGTCCTGTCCTGTGTAAATATCTTTCCTCGTTTTGTTCAGTATATATTTAGTATATATTTTAATCTCACTTTTCAACTACGGACTGTATATACTCTCCTGCAACCCGCCTCACCCAATGTGGTACAGATCTGCTATTTTTATACTTTTTAACCAGAACCCCCATCAGAAGCTAGCTAGCTAACTAGCTACTAAGTAGTAGTCAGTTAGCCACTTCTAGCGGTCTTCACCGTTAACTTGGACACCAGCCAGCCTCAGCTCGGTCAATACCTGACAGTCTGCGCAGCGCGATATCAACCCAGAGCATATCAGACTGCTTTTTCTCAACCACACCTCCGTATACCGCAAGCTCTGAACCTTTACACCAGATCATTGCAGCTAGCTTTCTGCAATCCGTGGGCCAACTCCAAGCTATCGTCTCTGTCCCAAAGCAAGCACCAGTTAGCCTTAAGCTAGCCTCGAGCTAGGCCCATCTCCCAGCTAGCTGAAGAGGTCCACCAGCTAATTCTTGGGCTACAATACTTATTTTGCCGATTGGCCTGTTTCCTTTACTGCCGACACAGAGCCCCGCTGATTCATCATGACTGGTCTGCCGACGCAATCGTCCGAGGTGGTTTCAACAGGCTCTTCCATTGTGACTCCGCCGAAGGCCCGTCTGCTATCCCCGGCCCGCTAGCTGTCTGAATCGCCGTGTCTCCAGCTCGCCTAGTGTAGTAGCGACTACTGAATGGCTCCCTGACTCACCTATTGCTACTCATTTAGCCCTATGATCACTCAGCTACATCACTCTCCCTAATGTCAATATGCCTTGTCTATTGCTGTTTTGCTTAGTTATTATTGTATTATTTCACTGTAGAGCCCCCAGCCCTGCCCAATATGCCTTAGATAGCTCTTACGTCCCACCCCGCACACATGTGGTGACGTCACCTGGCTTAACTGGTGCCTCTAGAGACAAAACCTCTCTCATCGTCACTCAATGCCTAGGTTTACCTCCACTGTACTCACATCCTACCATACCCTTGTCTGTACATTATGCCTTGAATCTATTCTTCCACTCCCAAAAATCTGCTCCTTTTACTCTCTGTTCCGAACGCACTAGACGACCAGTTCTTATAGCCTTTAGCCGTACCCTTCTCTGTTCCCCTGGTGATGTAGAGGTTAACACAGGCTCTGCAGCCCCCAGCACCACTCCTATTCCCCAGGCGCTCTCATTTCTTGACTTCTGTAGGTGTAAAAGCCTTGGTTTCATGCATGTTAACATCAGAAGTTTTTTTTTTCTTCCACTGCTTTAGCACACCACCAACCCCCTAGCCGTGTCTGAATCCAGGCTTAAGAAGGCCACCAAAAATCCTAAAATTCCCATCCCCAACCAACTACAACATTTTCTGACAAAGGGGCGGAGATAGCCTGCAGAGTTCTGTCATACTATGCAGGTCTGTGCCCAAACAATTCGAGCTTCTCCTTTTAAAAATCCACCTTTCCAGAAACAAGTCTCTCCCTGTTGCCGCTTGTTATAGACCCCCCTCAGCCCCCAGCTGTGCCCTGGACACCATATGTGAATTGATTGCCCCCATCTATCTTCAGAGTTCGTACTGTTAGGTGACCTACACTGGGATATGCTTAACACCCTGGCCGTCCTACAATCTAAGCTAGATGCCTCAATCTCACCCAAGTTATCAAGGAACCTACCAGGTACAACCCTAAATATGTAACCATGGGTACCCTCATTTTATTTTATTTATTTTACCTTTATTTAACTAGGCAAGTCAGTTAAGAACAAATTCTTATTTTCAATGACAGCCTAGGAACAGTGGGTTAACTGCCTGTTCAGGGGCAGAACGACAGATTTGTACCTTGTCAGCTCAGGGATTTGAACTTGCAACCTCCCGGTTGCTAGTCCACCGCTCTAACCACTAGGCTACCCTGCCGCCCCATCCTGACCAACTTGCCCTCTAAATTCACCTCCGCTGTCTTCAACCAGGATCTCAGCGATCACTGCCTCTTTGCCTGCGTCCGTAATAGGTCCGCGGTCAAACGACCACCCCTCATCACTGTCAAACGCTCCCTAAAACACTTCAGCAAGCAGGCCTTTCTAATTGACCTGGCCCGGGTATCCTGGACGGATATTGACTTCATCCCGTCAGTAGAGGTTGCTCTAAGCATGCCCCGTTCAAAAAATGTAGAACTAAGAACAGATGTAGCCCTTGGTTCACCCCAGACTTGACTGCCCTTGACCAGCACAAAAACATCCTGTGGCATTCTGCATTAGCATTGAATATCCCCCGCGATATGCAACTTTTCATGGAATTCAGGAACCAATACACAGTCAGTTAGGAAAGCTAAGGCTAGCTTTTTTAAACAGGAATTTTCATCCTGTAGCACTAATTCCAAAAAGTTTGGGGACACTGAAAAGTCCATGGAGAATAGGAGCACCTCCTCCCAGCTGCCCACTGCACTGAGGCTAGGAAACACTGTCACCACCGATAAATCCATGATACTCGAGAATTTCAACAAGCATTTTTCTACGGCTGGCCATGCTTTCCACCTGGCTACCCCTACCCCGGCCAACAGCTCTGCACTCCCTGCAGCAACTTGTCCCCCCCCCTTGTCCTTCCCCCAAATCCAGACAGCAGGCCCCAATCCGGGGCCCGCAACGGGGGTCCCCAATCCGGGGCATGCAGCGAGGGTCCCCAGTCCGGGGCCCACAGCAAGGGTCCCCAGTCCGGGTCCCGCAGCGAGGGTCCCCAGTCCGGGGCCCGCAACAAGGGTCCCCAGTCCGGGGTCGGTGACGAAGATCCCCGCACCAGAGGCGCCACCAAAGTAGGGTGAGCCAGAGGTGGAGCGGGGTCTACGTCCCGCACCAGAGCCACCACTGCAGATAGATGCCCACCCGGACCCTCCCCTATAGGTTCAGGTTTTGCGGCAGAGTCCGCACCTTTGGGGGGGGGGGGGGGTACTGTCACGCCCTGACCTTAGAGAGCCTTTTTATCTCTATTTGGTTTGATCAGGGTGTGATTTGGGTGGGCATTCTATGTTCTTTATTTCTAGGTTTTGTGTTTCTATGTTTTGGCCGGGTATGGTTATCAATCATGGACAGCTGTCTATCGTTGTCTCTGATTGGGAATCATACTTAGGCCGCCTGTTTTGCCACCTTAGGTTGTGGGATGTTGTTATTTGTTAGCCCTGTGTAGCCTTCAGAACGTGTCGTTCGTTGCTCTTTTGTTGTTTTGTTTGGTGTTCAGATTAAATAAAGTATCATGAACACGTACCATGCTGCACCTTGGTCCACTTCTTCCGACGAGCGTTACAGCTGGTGATTCTCTGATCCACCTTTACGCAGACGACACCATTCTGTATACATCTGGCCCTTCTTTGGAGACTATGTTAACTAACCTCCAAATGAGCTTCAATGCCATACAACACTCCTTCCATGGCATCCAGCTACTTTTAAGTGCTAGTAACTAAATGCATGCTCTTCAACCGATTGCTGCCCACACCCGCTTGCCCGACTAGCATCACTACTCTGGACGGTTCTGACTTAGAATATGTGGAAAACTACAAATACCTAGGTGTCTGCTTAGACTGTAAACTCTCCTTCCAGACACACATTAAGCATCTCCAATCCAAAATCAAACCTGTTTCGCAACAAATTCTCCTTCACTCATGCTGCCAAACATGCCCTTGTAAAACTGACTATCCTACCGATCCTTGACTTTGGCGATGTTATTTACAAAATAGTCTCTAATACTCTACTCAGCAAATTGGATGCAGTCTATCAAAGTGCCATCCGTTTTGTCACCAAAGCCCCATATACTACCCACCACTGCGACTTGTATGCTCTCGTTGGCTGACCCTCGCTTCATATTCGTCGCCAAACCTACTTGATCCAGGCCATCTATAAGTATTTGCTAGTTAAAGGCCTGCCTTATCTCAGCTCACTGGTCACCATAGAAACACCTACCCGTAGCACACGCTCCAGGAGGTATATTTAACTCTTCATCCCCAAAGCCAACACCTCCTTTGGCCACCTTTCCTTCCAGTTCTCTGCTGCCAATGACTGGATTGCAAAAATCCCTGAAGCTGGAGACTTATATCTCCCTCTCTAACTTTAAGCATCAGCTGTCAGAGCAGCTTACCGATCACTGTACCTGTACACAGGCAATCTGTAAATAGCACACCCAACTACCTCATCCCCATATTGTTATTTATCTTTTTGTTCTTTTGCACCCCAATATCTCTACTTGCACATCATCATCTGCACATCTATCACTCCAGTGTTAATGCTAAATTGTTATTATTTCACCTCTATTGCCTATTTCTTGCCTTACCTCCCTAATCTTCTACATTTGCACACGCTGTACATACATGTTTCTATTGTGTTATTGTCTGTACGTTTGTTTATGTGTAATTCTTTGTCATTGTTTTTGTCGCACTGCTTTGCTTTATCTTGGCCAGGTCGCAGTTGCAAATGAGAACTTGTTCTCAACTGGCCTACCTAGTTAAATAAAGGTTAAATAAAAAAATTAAAAAAACAGAACGTTTTTGTGGAAATTACATGGAAACCACGATGATTCAACCAGTTTTTGCCTAGCGGAGCGCTTGCAGTCACAGTTGTTATTCTACCCTCCAAGTCCAATCATTTTGAAAAATCTGAAATCATGTCAATTGTCTTGGTTAACGTAATACAGTAGAGCAGCTAGACAACTTTCTATAGAATCAACACAAAGTGCAGAAGACTGTGTAAATATCACAGCAGTCTAGAGAGGGAAACCTTGAATTTATGAGTTTAATCCAAATGTTAACTCATAATAAACATTTTATTAGACTCAATTCTAACCACAGGAAATGATGACGTACAGATGATATTTCCATATTATAAAAAAACATTAGAATACAGAAACAACATCATCAAGTCACACTTACTGTAGAATTTACTAGATTGAACACATCAACATGCTAATTTATAAAGTGCTTATAAAGTCCCTATAGTAACCAAATGCAACTGTGTCTATCCCCAAAGGCTATCCGGTATCAACAATGACTTGGTGGCTATTTATCTTACAAAAAGTGCAACTGTAGTGGTATTATATACTGTACAAGGTCTTTTTAAGCACCAATGTGACACATTAGAGGATATGTATTGCTTTCTGGGGGTCAAAAATATTGTCTCTTTCACCTCTGAGTTTGTACGTTTATGATCGTGTGTCGCCACTCCCTTATCTCTCCACCCTTCCCTGCCTCTCTTTCCCGTTTCTGATGACCTCTCTCCCTTTAATTCTCTTCCTCTCCTCCTCCAACCGTAACTTCTCCTTCTTCCACAACCAGTCTCCCCCGAGGTAGCCCAGTACATCGTCGGGCCTACCGCGAAGCCCAGGCTGTGGGTGGAGAAGTGCCTGGAAAAGGGAGCAGGCCAGTGGGGTGAAATAGGCAAACTGGGGGGCGACCGGATTGGATTTTTTCTTGTTCAGATTCCGCGTGCCTTCATCCAAACTCATCATGATGTCCTCATCTTTTCCTTCCCCCCATAGGTCTAGTTCGTCATCCTGACCATCTTGATCTTTCTCCTGGTCAAACCACTCTTTGTACTTGATGTACGAGCGGTCGTCGGATGCGGTCTTCGTCCAAGGTAGACTGCCAGTCAGCATGGCGTAGATGAGGATCCCCAAGGCCCAGCAGTCTGTACCGACCTCAACCGACACCCACACCCTCTTGATCTTGTTGTCCAACCCATTTCCCCCATCAGGTTTTGAAGCAGTATTATGTCTACTATCCTCTGACTCCTTTGCTATCTCTGCCTCGGGCGTACAGTAAGCAGAACTGTACCACACACCGGGTACCTTGGTTCCCGTGGCCTTGGCCATGCCAAAGTCGCCTAGTTTGACCCAGCGGCAGGCAGCGTCAACCAGGAAGATGTTCTCGGGCTTGACGTCGCGGTGGACAAAACCCAGTGAGTGGAGGTGGGTTAGGGCACTGCTCAGCTGGGACACGACCCTCTGGACACAATCCTCCTCCACACCCACCTGGGGAAAAGACAGAGGCACAGTTGAACTACATTTCACACTCTTACGGCTCTGTTCAATCAGATCCACTTTAGTTGACATTTGTAGGGTGGGTGTTTTGACAGTGTCGGGAGGTGGAACTGCGTTATAGGTCTCAAATCCACAAGTGGTTCCCGGCATTATACCTGAAGCGTGCATTGCTATTGGCTGCAGTCACATGAACAGAAATCCCATGTAGCCCTGTTTACAAGTTGGAACACTAGAATGTGAGATGTAATCTACACCTCCATTACGATGACAGAAACCCTTATTATTTTATTTCAGGATTTTTCAATTTGAGCGTCATTATTTCTATATAGCCTGCACTTTCTAGTTTTGAATTTCTAATGTGTGGATCGCAAGAGCAGCTGCTCACCAATTTGACATCTCCAATGCAGTTACACCTCCAAAACAGGCATCTGCCATTGCCGGTTAATTCTTGATCTGATTGGATCTAGACCTTAGTTAACAAAAATGCATCCGAGAAAAATGAAACATTTCCCACATATACTATACCTCAGGGACAATGACGTCGTACAGATCACCGAAGAGGCTAGCTTGCTGGGCGAAAACGTAATGTGTGGGGGTGGAGAAGACAATGCCCAGGGCCTTGGTCAGGGACGGGTGGGTGCAGAAGGAGAGGGAGAGGTTATACTCTCGCAAAAAGGAGAAGAGATTTGTGGAATCACGAGGAAAGAACTTCAGAGCCATTGGAGTTCCTTGAGGGAAGGAAGAGAGAGAGAAAAGTGATCAGAACAAAAGAAAGAAATTCTGTAGATATGAGGCCACACAAACTGGGTTTAGGGTTATAACAAACACGTAGTTTACCTCTTTTCCTATGTACAGCCAACATGACCTTCCCGTACGACCCTTCCCCTAACATCTTGACCACCTGGAAGTGGTCCGAGGTCTCCAGTGATGTAAACGACTGGACGGTGAGATGGCACATCTCGTCCAATAACCTTGTGGCCGCCTTTGGAGATGGGAACATAACAGACATCTGTTATGATGCTTGTCGTCATGACGATTTTGGCAGCACTAAACCAGGTATAAACACATCCCTTTATAGCCCTATGACCAGCTCAAAGGCTCTTATTGGACAGTTTTTGGACACCTCCCTATTCAACAAGCCTTTGATTTATCCGTTCAACTGTTTACCTTTTCATTCGCACCAGGCAGGCGATTGTGGGATTTTTTTTATATGACCCCAAGACATCCCATGAATACATAGAGAGCCATGGATATATACATCTCTGAGTGGCATAGCTAGCTCCACAGGGGTAAGCCCGCTCTGGCAGGGGTCCCCTGCCAGAGCGGCATAACCTGAACAGCCTGTAGGGACATGGGCTTAGCACCTTGGTTATGTAACTTTGTGTTGGGGGAAACTGGAGGTGTGTGGTTTGGGATTAAAGTCATACTGCACTGTGCCCAACTTCTGACTACTGCTCAACATGTTAATGAATTACAATAGACAATGCTTAGGAACATTTGGTATCAATAGTGTAAGCATAAAAAGTATAGGGATTGATTAGATATGAATATCAATAAATGTAGCGGGTAAGCATTTTATAATAAATATCATGAACAAGCATTAGTAAACTGTTAATAGGTATTTCATTATCAAAAAAACATATTTATAAGCGTTACAAAGATTCCAATTCATAAGCTTCTATAACGTTTCTAGTAATGAATACAGCCTTTTTTTTACTGTATAAGCATTTCAAATGGCTTAAGCATGAACGTTATTATAAAGTGTTACCAAATAGTACATACTACATAACCAATTTTCCTTATCTAATAACCTGCTGTCTAATATCAACAACACGTTTGATTGCATTTGGTCACATAATGGGGACATCTCACATCGGTATAAGGCACTGCACACAATAATTTAATACAATAAAATGTTATTTTGAAATAATACATTTAGAAAATAAAGGAAGGAAAACTATATTAAGTCAATTTCATAAGAAGTCAGCATGTCTACCTAAACATTGAAGAATGTTGGCTGAATGAAACACATTGTTCATATTTCTTTCTTGGTTGCAGAGGAAAATGGGGTGAACGGATGGCTTACTTACTGTCATTTTGGCTCTGTGGTAGACTTCAGTCTCTTTCACAGTGATATTGTGATGTTCCTCACAGACAAGCTACAGTGAATCTGTATCCCTGCCCACATCGACCAAGTAGTGCACCTTTCAATACCACTTCTACAACACATAGGCTGCACATCAGCTCTTCCAACTATAAGGTAATAGAGTTGCACTAGAGATCTTGTAGAGTAGTTGTCCGTGTCTGTCTTTCTCAGCAGAGGCCGCTCTATCTCTCCTGTTTGTGCCTTTTGATATCTCCAACCCCTACTTTGATCCCTACATTATCTCGCTCCCCTTTTCCTCTCCTCCTGCACTCCTCCCACGTTCTCTCCCTCCCACCGGATTCTCTCCCTCCCACTGGTGCCTTTCCCTCCCTGTTGTGGAGCCAGTCGAAATGTTGAGTTTGTTCTGTCAATCAACAAATGAATCCCTGTGTCTATCCAAACACTTGTTTAGAATCTCTCCCTTATTCCAACGGCACCTCTCTCTCTCTCTCTTTCACTCACAAACACATAGACAGTGGACACACATTCTCTCTGTCTTTCTCTCTCTCTCTCTTGCTCTCTGTCTCTCTCTCTCTCTCTCTCTCTCTCTCTCCAAGCTTGCTGCATTCGACCTTTGAAGAGGAGCGAGAGAGGACATGCCTGTGCTTAACAAGCGGCTCACACTTATTCACAGGCTTTCAAGTGATTGCCTCTTTTCCTGAGCTTTTCCACCTGTTTTGTGCCTCTTTCTTTCTCTCTCTCCAACTCCCTCAATCCCCTCGTTTGACAAACCGAACAGCTGAAGGAGGTTGCATACCAAAACAGCTTTATAGCGCGATCCTCTCGTACCTTGAGTGCCTGTCAACTCTATTTCCTCCAGCTTGCCAACTATCCAACTATCTCCCCCACCTCCACCCATCCAACCAGCTATTCTGGCCAACATCTTTTCCAACTCCTCCAGCCCCAAGGAGGATCCCTTTCTCTGTGACTAGAATTATCACGCAACTTACACTTGTTCTGTCATTTTAGCTGTGTTAGCAATATTTCATGTGTAGCAATGTTCTGGGTGACACTTCCTTTAAAAGGTACCTTCATAAATACTTATTAACACAATCTTAACCTATACGTAACGAATTCATAAGCAGTTCATAAGCACTAAATAGAACAGTCTGTGACTCAGGTGGCTGGGGTCCCTGTTGATCTTCTTAGCCTTCCTGCGACACATGCTGCTGTGGGTGTCCTTAGAGGGCAGTCAGTATGCACTCACTGGTGCGTTCGGCTGAGCTTACCACCCTCTGTAGCGCCTTGCTGTGAGCAGTGGAGTTGCCAAACCAGGCTGTGATGCAGCTCGACAGTGTGCTCTCGATGGTGCTCCTGTAGAACACTGTGAGGGCCATCGGGGACAGGCAAAATTTCTTCAGCCTCCTGAGGTTGAAGAGTCGCTGTCGTGCTTTCTTCACCACACCTCTTCATCACCGTCCTTGTGGTTTGACCATTTCAGATCCTCTGAGAAGTGTACGCCAAGGAACTTGAAGTTTTTGACCGTATCCACAGCGGCCCCATTGATGGGGATGGGGGCGTGCCCAGCCTGGTTCCTCCTGAAGTCCACAATCAGCTCCTTTGTTTTGCTGACGTTGAGGGAGATGTTGCTTACCTGGCACCAGGCCGTCAGAGTGCCTACCTGTAGGCCGTTGTTGGTAATCAGGCATACTACTGTCGTGTCATCAGCTAACTTGACAATGGTGTTGGACCTATGTGAGGCCACGCAGTCGTGGGTATACAGGGCGTACAGGAGGGGACTGAGGACGAACCCTTGTGGGGCCCCCATGTTGAGGATACGTGTTGAGGAGGAAATGTTCACCACTTGGGGGCAGCCCATCAGGAAGTCCAGGACCCAGTTGCATAGGGAGGAGTTCAGTCCCAGGGCCATGAGCTTTGCGGTGAGCTTCGAGGGCACTATGGTATTGAAGGCCGATCTGTAGTCTATGATCAGCAGGTAGCCTGGCGGGTAGGAGCATTGGGCCAGTAACCGAAAAGTTACTGGCCCAATGGATCTGTCAGGGCGGTAGGTGAATTGGAGAGAGTCGAGTGTGCCAGGGAGGGAGGGAGGAGATGATGTGGTCTTTGACTAGCCTCTCGAAGCACTTCATGATGACAGAAGTGAGTGCTACGGGTCGGTAGTACTGCTATGATAGCATGATGAATGTGTTATGAAGTCATATGTACCATTAAAGGAAGTTACCCAAACAGTATGTCAGTTTACATTGAACGATGTAAAGAAATGCAGGACAACATGGTAATATATCACTGTCTTTAATTTTAGATGGGTAAATCCCATGGATATTATAATGTATTTGCATAAAAAAATATGTGATGCCAGCATCACAAATATAATAGGCTCAGATATGACACACTTGGGTCATAAATAACTATACATTCAGTAAACACAAAACAAAACAGGGTCATAGGCTCAGTCAGATTTAGGGTTAGGATCAGGGTTAACCCTAATTCAAGCACATTCTTCAGCAACAGCACTGTAATAAGGATATAATAAATGACTGTATATTAAAGAAGAGATCTAACATGCTGACTAGACCTGACACGCACATGCGCCATCGCATACATGTTGATTTTGTCCATCCACAACAGATGGGATCAGGACGGGCAGGTTTAAATATCAAAACGAACTTTGAACTACCTATATTAATTTGGGGACAGGTCGAAACGCATGAAACTTTCATGGCCATTTAGCTAGCTAGCTTGCTGTTGCCAGCTAATTTGTCCTGGGATATAAACATTGGGTTGTTATTTTACATGAACTTCTGAAAAGGTCCTCTACTCCGACAATTCATCCACAGATAAAAGAGTAAACCGAATTAGTTTCTAGTAATCTCTCCTCCTCCTCCAGTCTTCTTCTTCTTCTTCTTTGGACTTCATATGGCGGTTGGCAACCAACTTTAAGGTGCATTACCACCACCAACTGGACTGGAGTGTGGACCTTTCAATCACCCACGTGGGTATATGCTCCCTAAAAACCAATGAGGAGATGGGAGAGACGGGACTTGCAGTGCGTTCGCGAGCGTTGCAAAATAAATGTACACACACATGTTATTCAATAATTTCATCCAAACTGCTCATGCGTGTCAACGAGCGTCTGCATAACCAGGTGCTAAAATAGAACTTGGTTTTATTTTTTACGATTGATGCGCTCCAGTCCAGTTGGTGGTGGTAATGCACCTTAAAGTTGGTTGCCAACCGCCATATCAAGTCCAAAGAAGAAGAAGAAGAAGAAGACTGAAGGAGGAGAGATGTTGCTGTTGCTAGTTAATTTGTCCTGTGATATAAACATTGGGTTGTTATTTTACCTGAAATGCACAAGGTCCTCTAATGACTTAATCCACAGATAAAAAGGGTAAACTTAGTTAGTTTCTGGTTTCATGCGTTTCAACCTGTGCCCAAATTAATATACGTAGTTGGTTCAGAGTTCGTTTTGATATTTCAACCTGCGTGTCCTGATTGCGTCTGTTGTAAGTGCGTGCCCGGTCTAGTCAGCATGTAAAAGTTGAGGACCCCTGATTTACGACCACAGGGGGAGGTAAACAGCAATTGACCTTATAGAGTGCATTATGTTTGAAAGAACGACAACATGTAAGCTGAATCTTAGATACTCAAGTCGAACACTTCTCAGTCACAGTAAGTAAGCTTCCCTTGAAAAGTGGCAAAAAATCTTTAGTTAAATTGAAAAAGTTAACAGCGCTTAGGAGAAAGGCATTTGTTGTCGCAAAGAGTGGGAACCTAGGTGGCGGGAACCTTGATGTCAAAGGCCCTGAACCCGTGACTTAAGGAGGACCAGCACTCTGGTAGACCATTGACAGTAGAATCCTAACCGTTCAGGAATCTCGTAGGAGAGGAGGACCACGTCCCAGGTTGTGAGTTGAGTTGGGAAAGAAGGAATGGAAATCTGGGGTAATGGGCACGCGATCTATAATGGAGGGAGAAAGGGGTGGGAAAAGTTAGCATGGTGCCAACTAAGAATGTACTGTTACTGTCAAATATTACATCTTAGCATACCACAGTCAATTATCAAAATCCAAACAGCGTTTTCATATTTGTTATATTATATAGGTTGTTTTTTTTCCCACACAGTGACTAAGCTAAAATGCTTGGGTACATTAATGTTTCTACCACTGACATTAGTCAGCTCTTTTTGTGCCACTTCAGATGTGTGTCATATTGATCTGAGCGGAGTAGGATGACATTGCCCCTATACTCTTCTAAGGTCAGTTATATTTTCTCTCACTTATGGATAAGGTTAGGAACTTGAGAGTGTAAGTGGATCCTAGATCTGTACCCAGTCTAACTGTCATGGTGGCAAGGCATGTGAAAACACATAGGTTGTAATATGGATGTATTTTTCTGGCCTGGCTTCCCCAGTTATTTTCTACACACACACCGCTACCGTACACAGAGTATATTGAACTACCTACCTGCTGTAGTGCAGTAGAGCAGAGGCTTGAGATATGCTGTAGGCCTCTAGTGACCTCTACTGTCGTGAGAGAGACTGGCAGGCTCATACTGACTCGGACATCAATCAGCCAATCAAGGTGCAGCTTAAAGGAGCGGAAATCCGTGTAAAGTTGTGAGAGAGAGTCGTTTAGCTGGCAGAAAGGAGAGAGGGCGACAAGGTGAGTTTTAAAGACTCGGGACTTGACACTGTGTTATAAACACATTATTTAGTACAACATCGAAAAGCTTCTGAAAAGTGTTGCGGGTGAATTGATTAAAGCATCCCCTGATGTATTCCTCACAATATAGTAAATAAACTGAGCAGTGGTGAATTATGGAATACATTTGTCGCTTTAAGTCACAACATTGATATCACTTTTTCACTTTCACTCAATGTAGCACTGTATACAGTGCCTTGGAAAAGTATTCAGGCCCGTTGGATTTCTTCACATTTTGTGTTACAAAGTAATTCTCATTGTGTTACTTAATTGTCGGTTTTGGTCAACAATCTACACAAAATACTCTGTAATGTCATATTGGAAGAAAAATTCATTTTTTTAAAGATTAATAAAAATGAAATAACTAAAATATCGTAGTTGCATAAGTATTCAGCTCCCTGAGTCAATATATGTTAGAAACTGTCACGATCGTCGTAGTGAGGAGACCAAAGCGCAGCGTGGTGTGAATATATTCTATTAATGGAGATGAAAGAACACGACGACCACTAAACAAACTGATCAGACGACCGCTATCACTACTGTATACAAACATCACATAGACAATAACCCACGAACCACAATACAAAACAGGCTACCTAAATATGGTTCCCAATCAGAGACAACGACAAACACCTGCCACTGATTGAGAACCATATCAGGCCAACACACATAGAAACAGACAAACTAGACATGCAACATAGAATGCCCACTCATATCACACCCTGACCAATCAAAACTTAAAAACAAACAACGCAAATAATGGTCAGAGTGTGACAGAAACACTATTGGCATCGATTATAGCTTGCTGGGTAAGTCTCATAAGAGCTTTGCACACCTGAATAATTTAGATGAAAAGAATAATGGGCAAGTATAGTGCAATATTTGCCCATTATTCTTTTCAAAATTCTTCGAGCTCTACAAAGGTGTTGGGGATCATGACGAGAGAGCAATTGTCAAGTCTTTCCATAGATGATCAAGCAGATTTAGGTCAAAACTGTAACTTGGCCACTCAGGAACATTCACATTCACTTCTTGGTAAGCAACTCCAGTAAAGATTTGGCCTTGTTGTTGTAGGTTGAAAGGTGAAACTCTCTCCCAGTGTCTGGTGTGAAATAGATTGGAGCAGGTTTTCCTCAAGGATTTTGCCTGTGCGTAGCTCCATCCTGTTTCTTTTCATCCTGAAAAACTCCCCAGTCTTTGTTGATGTCAAGCATACCCGTACCATGATGCAGCCAACAGTATGCTTGAAAATAATTAAACATAAGGCCTTGCATTTATGCCAAAAAGTGTATTCCTTTGTCGTGTTTTTTTGCAGTATTACTTTCGTGCCCTGTTTACTTTAATGTTTTGGAATATTTTTATTCTGTATATTTGTATTCTTCTTTTCACTCTGTCATTTAGGTCATTATTGTAGAGACACAAACATGTTGTTGATCCATCCTCAGTTTTCTACCATCACAGCCATTGAACTCTGTAGCTGTTTTAAAAATCACCAATGGTCTCATGGTGACATCCCTACGCAGTTTCCTTCCTGTCCTGCAGCTCAGTTCAGAAGGACGACTGCATCTTTGATGTTCTGGGTGGTTTAGTACATCACCCACAGCATAATTATTAACTTGACCATAATTAAAGAGATATATATATATATATATATATATATATATATAATGTCTGATTTGTTATTTTTAACCATCTACCAATCACTGCCCTTCTTTATGAGGCTTTTCCCATGGTCTTTGCAGTTGAATATGTGCTTAAAATTCAATACTTGACAGATGTTGTTTGTATGGGGGACAGTGGAAGGGTTAGTCATAAAAAAAATGATGTCAACCTCAATTATTTCACACAGAGTGAGTCCATATAACGTATTATGTGATTTGTTAAGCATTTTACTTCAAAACTAATTTAGTCTTGCCTTAACAAGAGGGGTGAATACTTACGCAACGACTATATTCTTGTTATTTAATTAGTAGAATTGTCTCTTCACTTTGGCATTATGGAGTATTTTGTGTAGATCAATGATAAAGAGTTGCAATTAAATCTATTTCAATCCCACTTTGTAACACAACAATATGTGAAAAAGGTTCAAGAAGAAGTAGACTTTCTTTATGCACTGTATGTACTGTGTATTCTGAAAGTGTTCACACCCCTTAACTTTTTCCACATTTTGTTGTTACAGCCTGAATTTTAAATGTATTACATTTAGATTTTGTGTCGCTGATCTACACACAATACCCCATAATGTCAAAGTGGAATTATGTTTTTAGACATTTTTGCAAATGAATAAAAAATTCAAAGCTGAAATGTCTTGAGACAATAAGTATTCAACCCCGCTGTTATGGCAAGCCTAAATAACTTCAGGAGTAAAAATGTGCTTAACAAGTCAGATAATAAGTTGCGTGGACTTTTAATGACTACCCTATCTCTTCTCTACATCACACGTAAGGTCAAAATCAAATCAAATCACATTTTGTTGGTCACACACATGGTTAGCAGATGTTGATGTGACTGTAACTAAATGCTTGTGCTTCTGGTTCTGACAGTGCAGTGATATCTAACAAGTAATCTAACAATTCCCCAACAACTGCCTAATACACCTAAATCTAAAGGGGTTAATGAGAATATGTACATGTAACTGTATGGATAAGCGATGGCCAAGCAGCATAGGCAAGGCACAATAGATAGTATAAAATATTTTTTTTTTGGGGGGGGGGGGGGGGGGGTGCTCCCACTGCTGTTTCCTGAAGTCCACAATCATCTCCTTTGTTTTGTTGACGTTGAGTGAAAGGTTGTTTTCCTGACACCACACTCCGAGTGCCCTCACCTCCTCCCTGTAGGCTGTCTCGTCGTTGTTGATGATCAAGCCCACTACTGTTGTGTCGTCTGCAAACTTGATGATTGAGTTGGAGGCACGCAGTCGTGGGTGAACAGGGAGTACAGGAGGGGGCTGAGCACACACCCTTGTGGGGCCCCAGTGTTGAGGGTAAGCAAAGGGGAGATGTTATTTCCTACCTTCACCACCTGGGGGCTTCCAGCTTGATGATGAGCTTGGAGGGTACTATGGTGTTGAATGCTGAGCTGTAGTCAATGAACAGCATTCTTACATAGGTATTCCTCTTGTCCAGTTGGGATAGGGCAGTGTGGAGTGTGATGGCAATTGCGTCATTTGTGGACCTGTTGGGGCGGAATGCAAACGGAAGTGGGTCTAGGGTGGCTGGTAAGGTGGAGGTGATATGATCCTTGACTAGTCTCCTTAAGCACTTCATGATGACAGAAGTGAGTGCTACGAGGCGGTAGTCATTTAACTCAGTTATCTTTGCCTTCTTGGGTACAGGAACAATGGTGGCAATCTTGAAGTATGTGGGGACAACAGACTGGGATAGGTAGTGATTGAATATGTCCGTAAACACACTGTGCATGCTCTGAGGACGCGGCTAGGTATGCCATCTGGGCCAGCAACCTTGCGAGGGTTAACACGTTAAATTGTTTTACTCACGTCGGCCACGGAGAAGGAGGGGGGGGGGGGGTGCAGTCCATGTTAGCGGGCCGCGACGGTGGCACTGTATTATCCTCAAAGCGGGCACAGAAGGTGTTCAGTTTGTCTGAAAGCGTGACATCGGTGTCCGTGATGTGGCTGGTTTTATTTTTGTAGTCCGTGATTTCCTGTAGACCCTGCCACATACGTCTCGTGTCTGGGCCGTTGAATTGTGACTCCACTTTGTACCTGTATCGGCATTTCACTTGTTTGATTGCCGTGTGGAGGGAATAACTACACTGTTTATATTCAGCCATATTCCCAGACTTCTTTCCAAATTCGATGGTTAGCGCTTTCAGTTTCCAGCCCGCGTGATCAAAACAATCTTGAAGCTTGGATTCCGATTGGTCAGATCAGCGTTGAATAGTTCTAGTCCCTGGTACATCTTGTTTGAGTTTCTGCCTATAAGACGGTAGGAGCAAGAGGGCGTTGTGGTCGGATTTGCCGAAGGGTGGAAGGGGGAGGGCTTTGTATGCATTGCGGAAGTTAGAGTAGCTGTGATCGAGTGTATTACCACTGCGCGTAGTGCAATCAATATGCTGATAGAATTTAGGTAGCCTTGTTCTCAAATTTACTTTGTTAAAATCCCCAGCTACAATAAATGCATCCTCAGGATATATGGTTTCCAGTTTACATAGAGTCCAGTTCCTTGAGTGCCATCTTGGTGTCTGCTTGAGGAGGAATGTACAAAACTGTGACTGTAACTGATGAGAATTCTCTTGGGATGTAAAATGGTAGGCGTTTGATTGTAAGGAATTCTAGTTCTGGTGAGCAGAAGGACCTGCATGTTATTATGATTACACCATGAGTCGTTAGTCATGAAGCATACACCCCACCCCCGCCCTTCCTCTTCCCAGAGAGGTGTTTATCTCTGTCGGTGCGATGCATGGAGAAGCCCGATGGCTGAACCGATTCCGACGTCATATCCCGAGAGAGCCATGTTTTCGTGAAACAGAGAATGTTACAATCTCTGATGTCTCTCGAGTTTCATCTACCTTGTTGTTAAGGGACTGGGCAATGGCGAGTAGTATACTCGGGAGCGGTGGGTGAAGTGCCCGTCTATGGAGCCTGACCAGGAGGCCGGACCGCACCGTCTGCCACTTCTGCGGCGCCGTTGTTTTGTGTCGGCTTCTGGGATTAGATCCATTGTCCTGGGTGGTGGTCCGAACAGAGGATCCGCTTCGGGAAAGTCGTATTGCTGTTCATAATGTTGGTAAGTTGATGTCACTCTTATATTCAATTGTTCTTCCCGGCTGTATGTAATAAGACTGAAGATTTCCTGGGATAATAATGTAAGAAATAATACATTAAAAAAAACAAAATACTGCATAGTTTCCTAAGAACTCAAAGCGAGGCGACCATCTCTGTCAGCGCAATCTTGCTCAGTTGAACAGTTTTCCAATGCCTCGCAAAGAAAGGCACATATTTGTAGATGGGTAAAAATGTCAAATTAAAGCAGACATTGAATATTCCTTTGAGCATGGTGAAGTTATTAATTACGCTTTAGATGGTGTATCAATACATCCAGTCCCTACAAAGATAGATACTCCTTCCTAACTCAGTTGACGGAGAGGAAGGACACCGCTTAGTGATTTCACCAGGAGGCCAATGGTGATTTTTAAACCAGTTCCAGAGTTAAATGGTTGTGATAGGAGAAAACTGAGGATGGATCAACAACATTTTAGTTACTCCACAATACTAACCTAAATTATGGAGTGAAAAGAAGGAAGCCTGTACAAAATCAAAAATATTCCAAAACATGCATCCTGTTTGCAATAAATGTGGCAAAGAAACTAACTTTTAATCCTGAATACAAAGCATTATGTTTGGGGCAAATCCAACACAACACATCACTGAGTACCACTCTTCATATTTTCAAGCATGGTGGTGGCTGCATCATGTTATGGGCATGCTTGTCATCGGCAAGGACTAGGGAGTGTTTTAGGATAAAAAGAGAAGGAATGGAGCTAAGCACAAAGAAAACCTGGTTCGGTCTGCTTTCCATCAGACACTGGGAGACAAATCCACATTTCAGCAGGACAATAACCTAAAACACAAAGCCAGATATACACTAGAGTAGCTTACCAAGACGACATTGAATGTTCCTTAGTGACCTAGATAGAGTTAAATCGGCTTGAACATCTATGGTAAGACTTGAAAATGGTGTCTAGCAATGATCAACAACCAACTTGACAGAGATTTAAAAATATAAAAAAATAAGAATAATGGGAAAATATTGTACAACACAGCTTTGCAATGCTCTTTGAGACTTACCCAGAAAGCTGTAATCGCTGCCTAGGGTGATTCTAACATGTATTGACTCAGCAGGTTGAATACTTATCTAATCAAAATATATTAGTGTTTTATTTTCCATGAATTATTATTATTATTTGTATTTTTTTTTTTGTAGATGTTTTAACACAACAAAATGTTGAAAAGGTCAAGGGGTGAGAATACTTTCCGAAGGCTGAAAGCATGCAATAAGGACTGGACTCGAGAAGATAGATACATACCTTTAGTGAACTGAGGTGATTTGCCGTGTGTTCCATCTCTGGAAGAGTGTCTAGGTTGTATTTCAGAAGCTCTATACCGCTGAACTCACTTTCACTCTAAAGGAAGAGGACATAGGTAAGAGTTATATCGGATGGTCAACTAATGAGCGTCTGTTGACTAGCATTGACTGTGCTGTGCCTAGCAAAATGTGGTCAACTCACTCACCTGGAGATTCCTTGTCAGCATCTGCAGGTTTCTCATTTGCTGGACCATCATTGTCAGATGGGCACAGAGGGGGCACTTGTGGGTGGGGCGTGGCCATGAAAGGACAAGCCGCTGCGCCAATAGCAGCAACAGGAGGAGAGACTGTGGTGAGTTAAGCCACGCTGCAGAGATAAGAAATAAATCCTCATTTTAGAGAGGTACATTGTATGAGGCATTGGATCAGGGTTACATTCAAGATCGCAGCATTCATCCACGTTTCAAAATAGGTTTGTTTTGAACAATTGCCACTGTTTACAATGCTATGAAACATTATTCAACAATTACAAAGCGGTGATTTAATAGCCTGGTACCAGACCAAATGGTAGGTCTACATTAGAGTGAGTGGACACGCTGATTGGTTGGCACGTAACAGGTTTTTGTCTTCCCAGAGAGCAAGAAGCCATCATGGAACCAGATCTTTTTTTTTACAATGCCACTCCCCTCTTCACTTTGGCACAATGGGAAAAAGTGGGAAAAACATAGACATGACAGGTTCCATTTAAAAATGAGGTTATGTCTGATAATGGGGTCATCCAATCACCATGGAGTCCAACTGTTTCATCATTGACTCATCAAGCCGACAACTTCAAATAGTATTTTCTAGACTATGTGCTTATTGCTAGCAAGCACTATGACTCAGTCTGGACAGTAAGCTAGTGATTCATTTGATGCTATCAAATCATGAAATGACAAGTATTGATTTCAACTGTTTTCCTAGCCAGCAGACTGCATCAGAAACACTGCAACCAAACCTTCATATAAATCACCAACCAGAACTAAACAAGATATCACAGTTGAAGCCAAGTCATTTATGAAGAATGCTGAGTATGTCGTAATAGACATCTTTAGGTTCCTTGTAAACATAAACGAGTGAGATGGTCTGAGCAGCATATTGGTGATCACCAGTAGAATAATACAGTAGCATCTATATCCCCCTATACACTTCTTATAACCCATTATCAATGCTTGAGAAACAGGATAGGGTTTGAATCAACTTCTAAGAAAGTCACCATTTCCTGTACAGTACTTTCCTTTGATTGAAAAATGCATTTGTCATTTCATTACTTGATAAATAGAACACAGTCTGATGCAGGCAGAAATCTATGATGCTTAAGGTTAGAAACAACATACTTATAATAATATGTTAAATTTCATACATTTAGCCATAGAGTTAAAAAGAGTTACCTGAGAGGTAACCATTTCCTGTTCAGTCATTTCATGGAAAAATGCATGTCACTTGCACTGTCAAAAAGTTATCTCTGACTCAGTTTTTATACAGATTTTCATCTGTGTCAGATACCACTAAACGGAAGTTTGATGTAGCATTGGGCTGACCTAACCATGTACTTGACAATTTCCTTAGAAATTCTGCACACCTTGTTGCTTGTAAGTGCATTGCTTTGTCTACGTACAGTGGATCAGTATTCTGGAAACCTAGCATTATAGTGTGTTGGATATGCCTATATTACTCTCCTAAATATAATAAAATTGCTTAAGTTATAAGGTCAGTGGTCTTATATATTTATTTATTTGTGCATTTGTTTCCATGTTGTTTGCCCAAATCATCTCTTAAATGGATTGTGTTGGTTTCAAATCCTATTTAGATGATCGGGAACTAAATTTTAAACGTTCTAAATGGTGAAGAGGAATTTACATGAGGAATCAGTCCAAAAGTGCTGGTGTGGACTGCAGTCAACCTTTGTCCATAGACTGCTTTCAAGGTAAGGAATCAAATACAGACATGCTCAAATTTGTCGGTACCCTTACAGCTCATTGAAGTAATGCTTCATTCCGCCTGAAAAGTGAGGAAATTAAAAGCTATTTTATCATGTTTACTTGCATGCCTTTGGTATGTCATAGAATAAAGCAAAGAAGCTGTGAAAAGAGATTAATTATTGCTTATTCTACAAAGATATTCTAAAATGGCCTGGACACATTTGTTGGTACCCCTTAGAAAATATAATAAATAATTGGATTATAGTGATATTTCAAACTCCAATCTTGTAATCAGTCATGCAGCCTATTTAATGGAGGAAAGTAGTCACTGTGCTGTTTGGTATCATTGTGTGCACCATGTTAAACACGGACCAGAGAAAGCAATGAAAGAATTGTCTGAGGAGATCAGAAAGACAATAATAGACAAGCAGGGTAAAGGTAAAGGCTACAAGACCATCTCCAAGCAGCTTGATGTTCCTGTGACAACCGTTGCAAATATTATTAAGAAGTTTAAGGTCCATGGAACAGTAGCCAGCCTCCCTGGGCGCGGCCGCAAGAGGAAAATGGACCCCAGATTGAACAGAAGGAGAGTGCGAATGGGAGAAAAAGAACCAAGGATAACTGCCAAAGAGATACACGCTGAACGCCAAGGTGAAGGTACGTCAGTTTCTGATCGCACCATCTGTCACGTTTTGAGCGAAAGTGGGCTCCATGGAAGAAGACCCAGGATGACTCCACTTTTGAAAGAACGTAAAAAAAAAAAAAGCCAGACTGGAATTTGCTAAAATGCATATTAAAAAGAGAAAATCCTTCTGAGAGAATGTCCTTCAGACAGATGAGTCAAAACTGGAGCTTTTTGGCAAGTTAAATCATCTCTATGTTCACGGACTAAAAAATGAAGCTTTCAAAGAAAAGAACAATATACCTACAGTGAAACATGGAGGAGGCTCGGTTCTGTTTTGGGGCCACTTTGCTGCGCCTGGCACAGGGTGCCTTGAATCTGTGCAGGGCACAATGAAATCTCAAGACTATCAAGGCATTCTGGAGTGAAATGTACTGCCCGGTGTCAGAAGGCTCTGTCTCAGTCGCAGGTCATGGGTCCTCCAACAGGATAATGACCTAAAACACACAGCTAAAACGCACCCAAGAATGGATAAGAACAAAACATTGGACTATTCTGAAGTGTCTTCTATGAGTCCTGATCTGAATCCTATCGAACATCTATGGAAAGAGAACTTGCAGTCTGGAGAAGGCACCCATCAAACCTGAGACAGCTGGAGCAGTTTGCTCAGGAACAGTGGGCAAAACTACCTGTTAACAGGTGCAGAAGACTCATTGAGAACTAAAGAAAACATTTGATTGCAGTGATTGCCTCTAAAGGTTGTGCATCAAAATATTAGGTTACGGGTCCCATCATTTTTGTCCATGCCATGTTCATTTGTTTTATTATTTACAATAATATGTTGAATATAAAATCTAAAGAAAAGTCTGATTTCTATTAAATATGGAATAAACCTAGAGATTCTGGGTTCGAGTCCAGACTCTATCGCAGCTGGCCGCGGCCTGGAGAACCATGGGACGGCACACAATTTGCCCAGCGTCACCTGGGTTAGGGGAGGGTTTGGCCGGCAGGGATGTCCTTGTCCCATCGCGCACTAGCGACTCCTGTGGCGGGCCGGTCACAGTGCATACTGACAGGGTAGACCAGTTGTACGGTGTCCCCTGCTCGCCTAGCGTAGTAGTGACTACCGAACAGCACCCTGACTGACCTATTGCTGCTCTTTTGACCCTATGGTAACTTGACTACACAGCTGATGCCCCCTGGACTGTTTCAATAACACGGTACCTCATTTTGTTTACCTGTCAGGTCAGGTCCTAACTGACCCGCTCTACCCCTTCATCACCATTTACCCGTTGTTGTCTTAGCTCTCCTGATCAACACCTGTGATTGACATTAGAGAGAGGCATAAAGCAATATGCCTTGTCTACTGCTGTCTTGGCTAGTTTTTATTGTTTTATTTCACTGTAGAGCCCTCAGTCCCGCTCAAAATTCCTTAGATAGTTATTTTGTCTCACCCCACACACATGCAGAGACCTCCCCTAGGTTAACAGATGCCTCCAGAGACGAAACCTCTCTCATCGTCACTCAATGCATAGGTTTACCTCCACTGTACTCTCATCCTACCATACCCTTGTCTGTACATTATGTCTTGAATCTATTCTACCATGCCCAGAAATCTGCTCCTTTTATTCTCCCCAACACACTAAACGACCAGTCCTTATAGCCTTCAGTCGTACCCTTATCCTACTCCTCTGTTCCTCTGGTGATGGAGAGGTCAACCGAGGCCCTGTAGCCCCCAGTTCCACTCCTATTCCCCAGGCGCTATCATTTGTTGACTTTTGTAAACGTAAAAGCCTTGGCTTCATGCATGTTAACATCAGAAGCCTCCTCCCTAAGTTTTTTTTCTCTCACTGCTTTAGCACCCTCCGCCAACCCTGATGTCCTAGCCATGTCTGAATCCTGGCTTAGGAAGGCCACCAAAAAATCTGAAATTTCCATCCCCAACTACAACATTTTCCGCCAAGATAGAACTGCCAAAAGGGGTGGAGTTGCAATCTGCAGAGACTGCAGAGTTCTGTCATACTATCCAGGTCTGTGCCCAAACTGTTCGAGCTTCTCCTTTTAAAAATCCACCTTTCCGGAAATAAGTCTCTCACTGTTGCCGTTTGTTATAGACCCCCCTCAGCCCCCAGCTGTGCTCTGGACACCATATGTGATTTAATTGCCCCCCCATTTATCTTCAGAGTTTGCACTGTTAGGTGACCTAAACTGGGATATGCTGAACACCCCGGCCGTCCTACAATCTAAGCTAGATGCCCTCAATCTCACACAAATGATAATGGAACCTACCAGGTACAACCCTAAATCCGTAAACACGGGCACCCTCATAGATATCATCCTGACCAACCTGCCCTCTAAATACACCGCCGCTGTCTTCAACCAGGATCTCAGCGATCACTGCCTCATTGCCTGCATCCGTAATGGGCCCGCGGTCAAACGGTCATCCCTCATCACTGTCAAACACTCCCTAAAACACTTCAGCGAGCAGGCCTTTCTAATCGACCTGGCCCGGGTTTCCTGGACGGATATTGACCTCATTCCGTCAGTGGAGGATGCCTGGTAATTCTTTAAAAGTGCTTTCCTCACAATCTTAAAAAAGCATGCCCTATTCAAAAAAATGTAGAACTAAAAACAGATATAACCATTGGTTCACCCCAGACTTGACTGCCCTTGACCAGCACAAAAACATCCTGTGGTGTTCTACATTAGCATCGAATATCCCCCGCGATATGCAACTTTTCAGGGAAGTCAGTTAGGAAATATAAGGCTAGCTTTTTCAAACAGATATTTGCATCCTGTAGCACTAATTCCAAAAAGTTATGTGACACTGTAAAGTCCATGGGGAATAAGAGCACCTCCTCCCAGCTGCCCACTGCACTGAGGCTAGGAAAGACTGTCACCACCAATAAATCCAAGATAATCGAGAATTTCAACAATCATTTTTCTACGGCTGGCCATGCTTTCCAGCTGGCTACCCCTATCCCGGTCAACAGCTCTGCACCCCCCACAGCAAGCCTCCCCATTTCCCAAGCCTCCCCCATTTCTCCTTCACCCAAATCAGACTGTTAAACAGCCACCACTAACATTGAGTGGCTGCTGCCAACACACTGACACTGACTCAACTCCAGCCACTTTAATAATGGGAATTGATGGGAAATGATGTAAATATATCACTAGCCACTTTAAACAATGCTACCTTATATAATGTTACTTACCCTACATTATTCATCTCATATGCATACGTATATACTGTACTCTATATCATCGACTGTATCCTTATGTAATACATGTATCACTAGCCACTTTAACTATGCCACTTTGTTTACATACTCATCTCATATGTATATACTGTACTCGATACCATCTACTGTATCTTGCCTATGCTGCTCTGTACCATCACTCATTCATATATCCTTATGTACATATTCTTTATCCCCTTACACTGTGTACAAGACAGTAGTTTTGGAATTGTTAGTTAGATTACTTGTTGGTTATTACTGCATTGTCGGAACTAGAAGCATTTCGCTACACTCGCATTAACATCTGCTAACCATGTGTATGTGACAAATAAAATTTGATTTGATTTGAAATCCAGATAACTGATGGTCTGAAAGAGCTGCAAACTCTAGACCCCTACAAATCAGCTGGGCTAGACAATCTGGACCCTCTCTTTCTAAAATTATCCACCACAATTGTTGCAACCCCTATTACTAGCCTGTTCAACCTCTCTTTTGTATCGTCTGAGATCCCCAAAGATTGGAAAGCTGCCGCTGTCATACCCCTCTTCTGAGGTCTTCGAAAGCCAAGTTAACAAACAGTTCACCGACCATTTTGAATCCCACTGTACCTTCTCCGCTATGCAACCTGGTTTCTGAGCTGGTCATGGGTGCACCTCAGCCACACTCAAGGTCCTAAATGATATCATAACCATCATCGATAAAAGACAATACTGTGCAGCCATCTTCATCGACCTGGCCAAGGCTTTCGACACTGCGGTGATTGACATTCTTATCGGCAGACTCAACAGCCTTGGTTTCTCAATTGACTGGCTTGCCTGGTTCACCCGTACTTCTCAGACAGAGTTCAGTGTGTCAAATCGGAGGGACTGTTGTCCGGTCATCTATAAGTCTTTTCTAGGTACAGCCCCACCTTATCTCAGTTCACTGGCCACCATAGCAGCACCCACCTGTAGCACGCGCTCCAGCAGGTATATTTCACTGCTCACCCCCAGAGCCAATTCCTCCTTTGGCCGCCTTTCCTTCCAGTTCTCTGCTGTCAATGACTGGAACAAATTGCAAAAATCACTGAAGCTGGAGACTCATATCTCACTCACTAACTTTAAGAATCAGCTGTCAGAGAAGCTTACAGATCATTGCACCTGTTCATAGCCCATCTGTAAATAGCCCACCCAACTACCTCATCCGCATATATATATGTTTTTTGTTGCTCCTTTGCACCCCAGTACCTCTACTTGCACATTCATCTTCTGCACATCTATCACTCCAGTGTTTAATTGCACATGTTTTATTGTTTTGCCACTATGGCCTATTTATTGTCTTGCCAAAAATATATATGTATATATATATACAGTGCCTTGCGAAAGTATTCGGCCCCCTTGAACTTTGCGACCTTTTGCCACATTTCAGGCTTCAAACATAAAGATATAAAACTGTATTTTTTTGTGAAAAATCAACAACAAGTGGGACACAATCATGAAGTGGAACGACATTTATTGGATATTTCAAACTTTTTTAACAAATCAAAAACTGAAAAATTGGGCGTGCAAAATTATTCAGCCCCTTTACTTTCAGTGCAGCAAACTCTCTCCAGAAGTTCAGTGAGGATCTCTGAATGATCCAATGTTGACCTAAATGACTAATGATGATAAATACAATCCACCTGTGTGTAATCAAGTCTCCGTATAAATGCACCTGCACTGTGATAGTCTCAGAGATCCGTCAAAAGCGCAGAGAGCATCATGAAGAACAAGGAACACACCAGGCAGGTCCGAGATACTGTTATGAAGAAGTTTAAAGCCGGATTTGGATACAAAAAGATTTCCCAAGCTTTAAACATCCCAAGGAGCACTGTGCAAGCGATAATATTGAAATGGAAGGAGTATCAGACCACTGCAAATCTACCAAGACCTGGCCGTCCCTCTAAACTTTCAGCTCATACAAGGAGAAGACTGATCAGAGATGCAGCCAAGAGGCCCATGATCACTCTGGATGAACTGCAGAGATCTACAGCTGAGGTGGGAGACTCTGTCCATAGGACAACAATCAGTCGTATATTGCACAAATCTGCCCTTTATGGAAGAGTGGCAAAAAGAAAGCCATTTCTTAAAGATATCCATAAAAAGTGTCGTTTAAAGTTTGCCACAAGCCACCTGGGAGACACACCAAACATTTGGAAGAAGGTGCTCTGGTCAGATGAAACCAAAATTGAACTTTTTTGGCAACAATGCAAAACGTTATGTTTGGCGTAAAAGCAACACAGCTGAACACACCATCCCCACTGTCAAACATGGTGGTGGCAGCATCATGGTTTGGGCCTGCTTTTCTTCAGCAGGGACAGGGAAGATGGTTAAAATTGATGGGAAGATGGATGGAGACAAATACAGGACCATTCTGGAAGAAAACCTGATGGAGTCTGCAAAAGACCTGAGACTGGGACGGAGATTTGTCTTCCAACAAGGCAATGATCCAAAACATAAAGCAAAATCTACAATGGAATGGTTCAAAAATAAACATATCCAGGTGTTAGAATGGCCAAGTCAAAGTCCAGACCTGAATCCAATCGAGAATCTGTGGAAAGAACTGAAAACTGCTGTTCACAAATGCTCTCCATCCAACCTCACTGAGCTCGAGCTGTTTTGCAAGGAGGAATGGGAAAAAATGTCAGTCTCTCGATGTGCAAAACTGATAGAGACATACCCCAAGCGACTTACAGCTGTAACCACAGCAAAAGGTGGCGCTACAAAGTATTAACTTAAGGGGGCTGAATAATTTTGCACGCCCAATTTTTCAGTTTTTGATTTGTTAAAAAAGTTTGAAATATCCAATAAATGTCGTTCCACTTCATGATTGTGTCCCACTTGTTGTTGATTCTTCACAAAAAATACAGTTTTATATCTTTATGTTTGAAGCCTGAAATGTGGCAAAAGGTCGCAAAGTTTAAGGGGGCCGAATACTTTCGCAAGGCACTGTATATATATTTATTGTCTTACCTCCCTAATCTTACTTAATTTGCACACACTGTGTGTAGACTTTTCTATTGTGTTATTGACTGTACGTTTGTTTATTCCATGTGCATCTCTATGTTTGTGTCGCACTGCTTTGCTCTATCTAGGCCAGGTCTCAGTTATGAGAGCTTGTACTCAACTGGCCTACCTGGTTAAATAAAGGCGAAATAAAAACATTTTTAAAATGTCCTCTGACACATTGGTGCGGTTGGCTTCCGGGTTAAGTGGGCATTGTGTCAAGAAGCAGTGCGGCCTTCGCCTCTCCCGAGTCTGTACGGGAGTTGCAGTGATGAGACAAGACTGTAACTACCAATTGGATACCACGAAATTAGGGAGAAAAAGGGGTAAAAAAAATATATTCTAAATGTAAAAATAAATAAATATGGAATAAACAATGGTGGATGCCAATTACTTTTGTCAGTTTCAAATTATTTCAGAGAAAATAGTGCATTCTTTGTTTTTTGTGGAGGGGTACCAACAATTTTGAGCACTTATGTATATAAATATGTCATAATCGCACAACTAAACATTAAATTTGCACCCCCACCCAACACACACAGACATACATCCCCAGTCAATAGTATATCAGAAATACTTACTTTTCATTGTCACCCCAAAATCCAAAAGCTGTAAATAAACTGTCAGCAGCCTCAATCGTTCGTCCCCCTAAATGAGTTCACAAACCCAAACGTTCTCTTTTATAGAATCTGTACGATGACACGTCACCTGAGTCACCCTCTCCATTCATAGAAGAATGCCCCCGCAATTCTCCTCTCTCCCTCCTCCCTTCCAAAACACAGCTATTCACTTTCTTTTCTTTCTTTTCCATTAAACCGGTTGGGTTCTTTATACTGGTTGGG
Organism: Oncorhynchus mykiss; assembly: GCF_057628025.1. NCBI lineage: Eukaryota > Metazoa > Chordata > Actinopteri > Salmoniformes > Salmonidae > Oncorhynchus > Oncorhynchus mykiss. The sequence continues at coordinate 46,406,736 of NC_143039.1, read as the reverse complement.
TCTTTTTTACTGGTTGGGTTCTTTATACCTATTGGATTCTTTATACTGGTTGGCTTCTTCGTACTGGATGGGTTATTTATACTGGTTGGGTTCATTAGTTGGGTTCTGGTTGGGTTCTTTAAACCAGTTGGATTCTTTATACTGGTTGGGTTCATTAGTTGGGTTCTGTTTGGGTTCTTTACACTGGTTGGGTTCTTTATACAGTTTTGGTTCTTTATACTGGTTGGGTTCATTAGTTGGGTTCTGTTTGGGTTCTTTACACTGGTTGGGTTCTTTATACAGTTTTGGTTCTTTATGCTGGTTGGTTTCATTAGTTGGGTTCTGGTTGGGTTCTTTATACCAGTTGTATTCTTTATACCGGTTGGGTTCTTTATACTGGTTGGGTTATGTTTGGGTTCTTTACACTGGTTGGGTTCTTTATACAGTTTTGGTTCTTTATACTGGTTGGGTTCATTAGTTGGGTTCTGGTTGGGTTCTTTATACCAGTTGTATTCTTTATACCGGTTGGGTTCTTTATACTGGTTGGGTTCATTAGTTGGGTTCTGGTTGGGTTCTTTATACCAGTTGGATTCTTTATACTGGTTGGGTTCTTTCTACTGGTTAGGGTCTTTATATTGGTTCGGGTCTTTATACTGGTTGGGTTCTTAAAACTGGTTAGGTTTTACTGGTTGGGTTCTCCTATCAGGCTGTTCTATGGAATAATCTTGGCTTTGAATTAGTGACGCAATCACACACTCTGGAAAAAAATTGTCCCACTCCTTAACTCTGATATGATATGAGTTGCAATGAGGCTCAACTAAAAGAGATGATTCAAAACGACCATTTATCAGACATGTTTGATACTGTATTTGAAACGGTTGCTAAGTGGTGATTCATTTTTATCTGAATTTTAAATCGTTCTCCTCCCTTAGTAAAATAATCCCCAAAAATGTCCCCACACTGCACCCCACACAACCCCCCTGGCCCTCTCTGTAGCTAGCAAGTACTGTCAGATCTCTCTGCTAGCATTCTGCCTGTTGTTGTTTCATGGATGGACATGAACGCAAAGAGACTCACACAGAGCAGACAAAGGAGATGAGTGCTCTATGATGTCATCAAAGATCCGCCACTTCCCTCCTGGTGGGAAATCAGGGGGCCCCGAGGGGGGGGGGGGGGGGGCAGGGAGGGGGGAGGGTCAAAAAGTGATGTCAGATAACGCCCTGCTTCTTTTGCCATTTCCCCCCCGACCGGCCACCCACTCCTCTACTTTCTTTCCTGTTCATTGATGGAGGCAATGGAATGTGTGGAATTTCAAGAGAGAAAACACGTTAGAATGGCATTAAGAGATTTATTCGACTGATTACCACACAACCCACAACCCCCTGCATGGTTTAACATCATCTACAGCGAAGACGACAGCAATACACTGATGATGCTGAACCTCAAACCAAAATCCTTCAAGAACAATTTAGTACTATTTTAGGAAATACAACTATCAGTGCATAAAGCATTGCATTAATTCAGATATACAGCCTTACACATTGAGATGTAAATACATAGCTCACAGGGGCAACACAGAGGCATTATGCCCATTGAGTTTATCCATTTGTACACTGAAAATACAGAAGCTATGGTTCATCTTACGCATGAATCCAAAGATATGCAATTTGGCCATCAATGCTCCCTTTTTTTTTTAAATCAGGTGCATGACGCCTCTGGATCATGTTGAACTCTTTCAGGCGAAATACACTAGCAGAGGTGATGACATTCAGAAAACACCAGGTTAAAATATATAATATCATGTCTTTTGTGCCGAAAAAATATACAGTATGATCCGAAGCAAAAGATACAAGATTATCATTTTCCATGCAAAAGCTCAACTGAAAAGGTTACATCTGGAGCTGTTTTGCCATGTGGTTTCAGGGCGCAGCTCTTTCACTTCCTCTGCCAATTCCATTGGGGTTTTCATGAGAGTTAGATTTACCTGGGACAGCCCTGGTCATCTGTCAGAGGAAAACATTGTGTATGGACACACACACGAACACATTTATGATTTTTAACTGTACCTTATTCAAATGAATCCTCATACATAACAGTTAGCTTAAATACCTAAAAACTTTGTATTTTGTTGATTTGAATTTATATTTGAGTTTTTTCTTCATAGTCACCTGGAGTTCGTCATAGTCAGAGCTGGTGCTGGCGATCCTTAGGTTGGTGTATGTGTTGTCCGCTTTCCCTGAGAGGGAGAGCTCGATCTGCTAAAATATTGAGGATAAATAATTTCATGTAAACAGAGGAGTTATATTACCCAACAGAGGTAGCAATACTATATAACATTTAATACAAAATAGGAGTATTAGAGTTACATGTTTTATACAAAACCCCAGTAAACGTTGTCAAAGGCGCAACATGTATAATAGTCATACTGAGAATTGTTAAAGTTTTGACGTGGAATTTAACACATCAAACTCTTGAGTATCAAACTGCGTCATCTACTGCCAATGTCTTAAAATTGCTCAGTGGGTGAGGTTGGTTAAACAGAATGTTATGAAATGAAAATGTTCCTCTTACTTTCAGTCTTCTGGAGAGACTTATGAGGGAAGGAAAAGGGGGGGGGGGACTTGGGTTAGAACAAAGAGGATTGGAACAGTCCTTCAAGAAATCTATTATATAAATCTATTCCTAAACTCGATGGGCATGACTACGTAAACAATGATACCTTTTATATTTATACACCTCCACGGTGATGGTCAGAACATAAAGCAACACCATCACTCCACAGATGATGTAGGGGGCCATCTTGAAAAATTGGTCGCCTGAAAACAATTGGAATAGAACATGTTTTTTTTAAAATTAATTTGTGGTCCATTTGTCTTGAGTGTTACCCACAGCAGCACTTTTCAACCAATCAAATGGCACTCTATTTCGTATAGTGCACTATTAGGTCAAACGTAGTGCACTATTCATAAAGTGAACAAAATGGCTTACTTTCGAACTCCAGAGGCATGGCCTTTGACCTCTGTGATCCGTTCTGGTTGTGGGCCTCACAGAGGTAGAGCCCGCTGTCCGCTTTGCTGACCAGGAGGACTAGTGTCTGCCCATTGGCCTTCCAGGTCTCCTTCCCACTGATGTCTTTATACCAGGTGTAGCTCTCCACCGGTGGGTTGGCATCACTCTGGCAGGTCAGGGTCACTGCCCTACCCTCAGGCACAGGCCCTGTTGGGTTGGACAGGACTACAGTGTTTTTAGGGGCATCTGGAAGACAACATCCACACAGTTAATTCAACTACCTGTGAGGCATACAAGCTCATTTTGATTTGAAATATTAAACACCAATTCCCACAGGGGGAACGTTCGTCATGTGAGCGTCAACGAGCGTACGAATGATAGAAATACAACGTGTTGAAGTGAATGAGAGAAAACAGGAAAAAATACAAATGATTAGTGTCATTTTGAAGTCTCGCTAGTGAGCTGGAAAGTTGCCTTAGTATTGAGAACGTGATCTCAAACCACTATTGAGAAGATACACATACAGTGTACAGAATGAGGAAGGGAAGAATCCTTGCACAGGTAGGATTAGCTAAATCACTGCCTATTATCTGCTAATTCATGTCTAACCAGTTCGTTTTTTATGCCCTGTGCTCTTTAATACTGTTTAGCACTTAACAGTTAAATCACTAAACATGTTTAAACACAGAATAAGGAGATTACACTACTGTTTACGGTTGTGGTCATAAGGTGGCGGTATGGTCATATGATTATGATTGTTGTGGTCTCTCACACAGAACATTGAGGGTCAGGTTCCCCTGAGTCGTCTTGGTGGTGCCCCCTGGCTGCAGTGTGTAGCAGGCGGCGCATTTGACCATCAGCCCATGATGCCGGAGGGAGGCGGTAAATGTCAGGATGGAGGTCATGGTCATGAGCCCATCTATACCCTCCTGTAGCCGGCTCTCAACACTTCCACCCAGCCTAGAGGTCCAGGTCAGGGAGGGCGGCAATGTAGGGCAGGGGGCGGGGGCAGAGCAGCTCAGTCTAGCCCACTCCCCCTCCATGATGTTGCCCATAGAGATCAGTTGGGGTCTGGGTGGGGTGTCTGGGTGGATGACGATATGTGGGAGAAAGGGTGATATTGAATCAATAACATGACAGAAAGTGGCCTGAGTATAGCTCAATGGCATGCCGTGGTGGGGCAACCAGGTTGAAACTAACTTTGCTAACAATATCACTTTTCATGTTGAGTATTTGATTCTAGGGGCTCGATTCAATCAGATCCGCTTTAGCCGACATCCGCAAACGGTTGTTTTGGTGATTTCTGAGGTGGAATAGTTCAAATCCACAAATGGTTCCTTACATTACCTTATCACGGACACTGAATTGGACCACCTGATTTTACAATTCGACAAATCCCATGCAGACACATTAGAAGTAGGCAGTTCTGAAAATGTTGCCTCATTGATGACTCCTTACATAAATAAGGAGAACGTAGCCAGGTGGCTTTTGTTGGCTATAGCCCTTTTAGTTTAATGATATTACTTGAGAGTAATACTTTCTATCATCGATAGAGCCTACACTTTCTATCACTGTTTTGAACTTCTAAAGTGGTAGGGATAATAAGGAAGGAAGTGGTTTGTGACACACAAGAGCAGCCACTCACCAATTTGTCAGCTCTTTCCGCAGTCACATATCCAACACCACCAAAACATCCATTATGCGGATGTCGGCCATCATGCGTTAACGCTCCATCTGACTGGATCGAGCCCTATATTTGCTGTTAGTATTTATAAGAGTTCAATCTAGTCATTCTGTTAGAATGTTTAGCCCTAAGGGTATACTTAAATTGGAAATCATATACAGTGCATTCGGAAAGTATTCAGACCCCTTGACTTCCCCACATTTTGTTATGTTACAGCCTTATTCTAAAATTGATTAAATTGTTTTTCCCCTCATCAATCTACACACAATACCCAATAATGACAAAGAAAAAACATGTTTTTTTTAGAAATGCTAGTAAATTTATTACAAATAAAAAAACTTAAATATCACATTTACATAAGTATTCAAACCCTTTACTCAGATCTTCGTTGAAGCACCTTTGGCAGAGATTACACCCTCGAGTCTTCGAGTATGACGCTACAAGCTTGGCACGCCAGTATTTGGGGAATTTATCCTATTCTTCTCTGCAGAGCCTCTCAAGCGCTGTCAGGTTGGATGGGGAACGTTGCTGCACAGCTATTTTCAGCTTTCTCCAGGGATGTTATATCGGGTTCAAGTCCGGGCTCTGGCTGGGCCTCTCAAGGACATTCAGAGACTCACCCCAAAGCCACTCCTGCGTTGTCTTGGCTGTGTGCTTAGGGTCATTGTCCTGCTGGAAGGTGAACCTTCGCCCCCAGTCTGAGTTCCTGCGCGCTCTGGAGCAGGTTTTCATCAAGGATCTCTCTGTACTTTCCCTTGATCCTGACTAGTCTCCCAGTCCCTGTCGCTGAAAAACATCCCCACAGCATGATGCTGCCACCACCATGCTTCACAGGAGGGATGGTGCCAGGTTTCCTCCAGACGTGACACTTGGCATTCAGGCCAAAGAGTTCAATCTTGGTTTCACCAGACCAGAGAATATTGTTTCTCATGGTCTGAGAGTCTTTAGGTGCCTCTTGGCAAACTCCAAGCGGGCTGTCATGTGTCTTTTACCTAGGAGTGGCTTTCGTCTTTCCTGATTGGTGGATTGGTGGAGCACTGCAGAGATTGTTGTCCTTCTGGACAGTTCTCCCATCTCTATAGAGGAACTCTGAAGCTCTGTCAGAGTGACCATCGGGTTCTTGGTCACCTCCCTGACCAAGGAAGTATCACGTTTCAGGTATGACCCAGATGCAGACAGTGTCAAAGAAACAAAAGTTTATTTCTAAATAGAAGGACAGGCAAACGACAGGTCAAAGGCAAGCAAGGGTCAGTAATCCAGAGAAGATGCAAAGGGTCCAGAACGGCAGGCAGTCTCAGGGTCAGGGCAGGCAGGGGTCAATAATCCAGTGAGGTGGGGCAAGGCATAGAACGGCAGGCAGGCTCAGGGTCATGGCAGGCAGAAGGGTCAAAACCAGGAAGACTAAGACACAGGTGCAAGAAACAGACAGGAACAGGCGAACAAACGCTGGTATGTTTCACAAACAAAACGAACCGGCAACACACAAACAGAGAACACAGGTATAAATACACAGGGGATAATGGGGAAGATGGGCGACACCTGGAGGGGGTGGAGACAAGCACAAAGACAGGTGAAACAGATCAGGGTGTGACAGGAAGAGTCTTGGTGGTTTCAAACTTCTTCCATTTAAGAATGATGTAGGCCACTGTGTTCTTGGGGACCTTTAATGCTCCAGAAATGTTTTGGTACGCTTCCCCAGATCTTTGCCTCGACACAATCCTGTCTCTGAGCTCTACGGACAATTAATTCGACCTCAAGGCTTGGTTTTTGCTCTGACATGCACTGTCAACTGTGGGACCTTATATAGACAGGTGTGTGCTTTTCAAAATAATTTACAATCAATAGATTTTACCACAGGTGGACTCCAATTAAGTTGTAGAAACATCTCAAGGATGGCCAATGGAAACAGGATGAACCTGAGCTCAAATTCGAGTCTCATAGCAAACAATCTGAATACTTGTATAAATACGGAATTTCTAAAAATCCTGTTTTTGCTTTGTCATTATGGGGTATTGTATGTAGATTGATGAGGGAAAAATATATATAATCAATTTTAGAATAAGGCTGTAATGTGACAAAATGTGGCAAAAGTGAAGGGGTCTGAATACTTTCCTAAGGCATTATATTTCTTAGGAAAGGTAAAATTCAGTACCTGTATGATTGATATTTACACCTGGTAGAAAGTTATACTTGAGGTGATTTGTTCCAGCACATTCCAGCCTAAAGATATATGTGTCATCATATCCTGCAGAGAAACTGTTGAAAATAGTGGTGCAGTTCTTGTTCAACAGAGTTCCTAACATCACTCCCTTGATGATGTTCTTGGCATCCGTTTGGGCTGAGTGGAAAACAATATTTCCCCATTCTGAATGTTTCTTCCAAAGCCCATGGGGTGTGCAGTTGTTCAAGGTAGCATCAAACTCTGCAGGGATCTGGAATCTACATGGGACCATTAGGCAGGATCCACCAACAGCCACAATGCTTTGGGGCGTCCACAGACTCCACTGTTGGCAGAGAGCACCTGGAGAACACCGCACCATCAACAAACACTGAACAGCAAAACCTGGACTCAGGGATAGACATAACATAGTAAACATAAAATCTGTCTGCCTTCATTTAGTATGATATGTTACGAATTATAATTCGTAAATGATATATCACGCATTTCAATTGGTATAATATGTTACGAATTCCACTTTTCTGTGCAAATGTGGGGTTAAGGTTAAAATGACGGTTAAAGTTAGGGTTAGGTGTTAGTTTTAGGAGAAGGTTGATCTAACAGGCTAAGTACTACTGTGAGTTGTTGCAAAGTTTCTATTTTGTTAAAATGCTAAAGATGTCCGTGATTTGATTTTTAAAAAATTGACCTTTGGGTTGCTAGACGGTCACGTCTACCCATCCTCCCCGACCAACCTCCCTCTTTCCTTTCGTTTTTTGAAGTTAATAACCTTCTGTCTTACAGTGCCTTGCGAAAGTATTCGGCCCCCTTGAACTTTGCGACCTTTTGCCACATTTCAGGCTTCAAACATAAAGATATAAAACTGTATTTTTTTTGTGAATAATCAACAACAAGTGGGACACAATCATGAAGTGGAACGACATTTATTGGATATTTCAAACTTTTTTAACAAATCAAAAACTGAAAAATTGGGCGTGCAAAATTATTCAGCCCCTTTACTTTCAGTGCAGCAAACTCTCTCCAGAAGTTCAGTGAGGATCTCTGAATGATCCAATGTTGACCTAAATGACTAATGATGATAAATACAATCCACCTGTGTGTAATCAAGTCTCCGTATAAATGCACCTGCACTGTGATAGTCTCAGAGGTCCGTTAAAAGCGCAGAGAGCATCATGAAGAACAAGGAACACACCAGGCATGTCCGAGATACTGTTGTGAAGAAGTTTAAAGCCGGATTTGGATACAAAAAGATTTCCCAAGCTTTAAACATCCCAAGGAGCACTGTGCAAGCGATAATATTGAAATGGAAGGAGTATCAGACCACTGCAAATCTACCAAGACCTGGCCGTCCCTCTAAACTTTCAGCTCATACAAGGAGAAGACTGATCAGAGATGCAGCCAAGAGGCCCATGATCACTCTGGATGAACTGCAGAGATCTACAGCTGAGGTGGGAGACTCTGTCCATAGGACAACAATCAGTCGTATATTGCACAAATCTGGCCTTTATGGAAGAGTGGCAAGAAGAAAGCCATTTCTTAAAGATATCCATAAAAAGTGTTGTTTAAAGTTTGCCACAAGCCACCTGGGAGACACACCAAACATGTGGAAGAAGGTGCTCTGGTCAGATGAAACCAAAATTGAACTTTTTGGCAACAATGCAAAACGTTATGTTTGGCGTAAAAGCAACACAGCTCATCACCCTGAACACACCATCCCCACTGTCAAACATGGTGGTGGCAGCATCATGGTTTGGGCCTGCTTTTCTTCAGCAGGGACAGGGAAGATGGTTAAAATTGATGGGAAGATGGATGGAGACAAATACAGGACCATTCTGGAAGAAAACCTGCAAAAGTCTGCAAAAGAGTCTGCAAAAGACCTGAGACTGGGACGGAGATTTGTCTTCCAACAAGACAATGATCCAAAACATAAAGCAAAATCTACAATGGAATGGTTCAAAAATAAACATATCCAGGTGTTAGAATGGCCAAGTCAAAGTCCAGACCTGAATCCAATCGAGAATCTGTGGAAAGAACTGAAAACTGCTGTTCACAAATGCTCTCCATCCAACCTCACTGAGCTCGAGCTGTTTTGCAAGGAGGAATGGGAAAACATTTCAGTCTCTCGATGTACAAAACTGATAGAGACATACCCCAAGCTGTAATCGCAGCAAAAGGTGGCGCTACAAAGTATTAACTTAAAGGGGCTGAATAATTTTGCACGCCCAATTTTTAAGTTTTTGATTTGTTAAAAAAGTTTGAAATATCCAATAAATGTCGTTCCACTTCATGATTGTGTCCCACTTGTTGTTGATTCTTCACAAAAAATACAGTTTTATATCTTTATGTTTGAAGCCTGAAATGTGGCAAAAGGTCGCAAAGTTCAAGGGGGCCGAATACTTTCGCAAGGCACTGTATGTAACCATACCAAAGGTAACATATCATACTAATTTGAGTGTCACAGACGTACTTTTATTATATTACGTCTAGTCTATGAGGCCAGGCTGAACAGCAAAACAAATGTCTCTGCACACACACACACACACACACACACACACACACACACAAACACAAAGATTTATCAATCTCGCACACATTTGTTAAAACGTACAAGCACACATTGCAGAGTTGTTATCAGTAAAATGTCAGTAAAATTGTGAGTAAGTCTAAGTGTGTACAAGTTAAGAAGTACAATACGCACAATTAGGGAGAAACTGACCTTTCAACAGAAAAATGGTGAACGCAATTAACCACAGACCCATCTCTGATGTTGTTGAGATTGCCTTCCACAGTAACAATACACTACAAATAAACAGAGTCAGAAAAAGACTGTGTTTATTGTGTAATACTCTAAACGTGTATTTCAGATTCATTTATGAAAAAGCCTTACCTGTGACTGAGTAATGGAGATCATGGATATTGAGATCACAGATATATCCAAAATGGCACAGGGTGTTCAATCAAAGCAGGAAGTTGTCTTTTCTTTTATATGCATTGGGAAATAAAGGGAAATCCAAACCCTGTTTGCTTAATGCTGAACCAATGACAAACATCAGAATAAAGAGGATGTTTGCTACAGCTGATGGAACATTAGAACATTTACAATTGGTTGCAACATTCTGTGACAGGACGTCTCTGACTTCTCTATTGTAATAAGGCACAAGGTGATGACTTGACACAGTCTGCCACCAGAGTGCAACATCCCCATGTAGGAGCCACCAAAACTATCAGGGGCCTGAGGCATCCTGCAGATAGCTTTTATAAAACTCTGTATACAGTCGTGCAGTACATGCATCATTAAGACAGCTATTGGTATATTTGGAAAGTGATATACTCTAATCCTAAAGTCATAATTTATTACTAATTACTATTGATTTTGGGCGCATTTGCCTCATTCTGGGTGTCTGTTGGCTGAACATAGAGAATACAGGCAGGAAGTGGACATTCTAGGACTCCAGTTGAAGAGGGAAGAGCATCTAACAACCCGAGTAAGGCATGGGCAGTAGTACACACCCCCTTACACACCCCCTATCTGTGTGAACGGAGAGAGTGGATGGGAGCGAGAGAGCTGGAACGTGAGAAAGAGAGAGCGAGAGACAGGAAGTTCACACATCTGATTACTTTTCTCTGGCCACATCACCCAAGTGACACAATGACTTATGGCTGGAGTTTCATCACCTAGATACACAGACACAGACAGCTACTACTGAAGCATCTCAACTCATAGGTAAGCATTATCAGTATGAATAACAACAACCGTATACAGCATTTTTTGGCTTTACTTTTCATTTAGTTTCTTAAATCACTTTATTTGGATATTTTAAAATACAAGAGAGAATATTCTCTAGATGTTCTGACTATCTACACTGGCCACCCAAACTGTACAGGTACGTAGTTGTAGCATGCTATAGCCTATTCTGGACAAATGATGAGATTCTGTGGATAGTTAGCTGAATATATACAGATCATCCGTCAGGGACTATATGAAGAAGATATGTTACCCTTAATCTGTGTCCATTGCTTTCCATTGCAATATCACCACTTGCCAGCTCAAATTGAGTTGCCAACAAAACGGATAATAATTAGCCGCTGATATACATTACTACCGTAGATTAAAATATTGAGTAAAATCTAGGCTAGATGTGGACGTTTTTTTTTCCCAGCATTCATTGAAACTTAATTTAGCCAGCATTCAGTAAGTCGTTGAAAACAAAGTCTCTTCTACGTTTAAGAGCAGGGGCGAACAGCATTTAATCACGTAGGCAAGCATAAATATTGCAGTAACACAAACAGTGCCATAAAATAGGAGGCGTAACAAAACAATGTAATCTTCATCGTGTATACAATGAAGTCCAGAACAATCCGTCCACTGTGCTAGTGGACGCCAGTACACACAGTATGTCAGTCACATCTAACGATAAGACATCATTCTTTATCTTGACAATAAAGAAATTAAGCAGAAAGGATTTTGACTTTGTAAGGTGTATTTACATGAATGAAATACATCCTCAAACTGATAAAGAACAACCAATGAATGTAGCCTGTCAATATTGATTTTGACCTGGTGCAGAGAGACAGCTTTATGACAACACAAGAATTTAGGGCGATTCAAATCATATTAGCATCATATCAAAGAAGCCTCTGCTCATGAAGCAACACAAAACCGTACGAGAAGTGGATTGAGTCCTTGGCTCATGGCACAATAACGCATTCCTAATTGTCTTGCTCCTAGGTAAACCCCATCCCTTATATAGACTGGAAGCGTATTGGTTGCCAGACAACAGGACTATGTTTTGTTTTACTGTCTGCTCACTCATGGGAATATATATACAGTGCATTCGGAAAATATTCAGACCCCTTGGGTTTTTCAATATTTTGTTACATTACAGCCTTATTCTAAAATGGATTAAATAGTTTTTATTTCTCATCAATCTACACAAAATATCTGATAATGACAAGGCAAAAAAACATTTTTTAAATATATTTTTGCAAATGTATTCAATACAAAAAATTGGCTGGTGACCAAGAACCCAATGGGCACTCTGACATAGGTCCAGATTTCCTCTGTGGAAATGGGAGAACTTTCCAGAAGGACAACCATCTCTGCAGCACTACACCAATCAGGCCTTTATGGTAGAGTGGCCAGACGGAAGCCACTCCTCTGTAAAAGGCACATGGCAGCAGCTCGCTTTGTCCTTTTAAAAAGGGTGCCTAAAGGACTCTCAGACCACCAAGAGTGAACTCTTTGGCCTGAATGCCAAGCGTCACATCTGGAGGAAACCAGGCACCGCTCATCACCTGGCCAATACTATCCCTACGGTGAAGATTGGTGGTGACAGCATCATACTGTTGGGATTTTTTTCAGAGGTAAAACAAATTAATCAATTTTAGAATAAGGCTGTAACCTCTTCTGCAGATGTACTATCTCACCACCAGGGGGTGGTGCAGCACCCCTAGTTCTCACAGCTATGACACAGAGACCGGTCAAATGAGTCATAAGCCAAAACCATTATACGATTCCTGTCTATGCATGCCTCTGGAAAGGAAATGGAGATACTGTATGCTAAGAGGATCAGGATGGAAATCGTGTTCTTACACGTTCCTTGTTGGACTGATATTTTTCAGGGGGATTGCAGACAGTATGTCAATATCCGATGAATTGTATAGTATGTGGGCATGCACCACAGGAGGTTGGTGGCACCTTAATTGGGGCTCGTGGTAATGGCTGGAGTGGAATCGGTGGAATGCTGTCAAATACAAAGTGGAATGAGTGGAATGGTGTCAAATACATGAAACAGGTGATTGATACCATTCCATTTAGTCCATTCCAGCCATTATTATGAGCTGTCCTCCCCTCAGCAGCCTCCTGTGGTGTGCACTTTGGGGGAAAAAAATGTAAAAGGTTAAAACTGTGGGTAGTTCACAGTCCCAGACCCCCGCCACATACTCACAAAAATACCCACACACATTCCCAGTCACACACACAGAATGACTCAGACATAGAAATAGATTGTCCTGAATAGACTACATCATGCCTGGTACACAACATCCCATCTGAAGATTCAGAATACTTCCTAAATAGCAAAATATATTTAATTGTAATCTTAAAGTCAAGAATTTATAGAGTTCTGTTCATTTGTGAGTATGAGTCCTCTTCCTGATATTATTAAAACCTCTTAAGGATCCGCCCCTTTTTTAAAGTTTTCGTCTAAAATGACATACCCAAATCTAACTGCCTGTAGCTCAGGCACTGAAGCAAGGATATGCATATTCTTGGTACCATTTCAAAGGAAACACTTTGAATATTGTGGAAATGTGAATATAACACAATAGAACATGGAATGTAGGAGAATATAACACAATAGATCTGGTAAAAGACAATACAAAGAAAGAAAACTACAGTTATTTTGTATTTTTTTGTACCATCATCTTTGAAATGCAAGAGAAAGGCCATAGTGTATTATTCCAGCCCAAGTGCAATTTAGATTTTGGCCTCTAGATGGCAGCAGTGTATGTGCAAGGAACCATTGCATTTCTGTTCAAAATGTTGTATCAAGACTGCCCAAATGTACCTAATTTGTTTATTAATAACTTTTTATGTTCAAAATTGTCCACTCTCCTCAAACAATAGCATGGTATTATTTCACTGTAATAGCTACTGTAAACTGGACAGTGCAGTTAGATTAACAAGAATTTAAGCTTTCTGACAATATCAGACATATCTATGTCCTGGGAAATTTTCTTGTTACTTACAATCTCGTGCTAATCACATTAGCCTACGTCAGCTCAACCATCTCGTGGACAGTACACCTATCCCGAAGAAGATTTTAACTGACTGGTTGCTGGCTGTGACAAAGTGTTCTACCATTAGAGGAAACAGTGTTACACTATATGACTCATCTAAAGGAAAGCCATTAAGTATACTGTAGACTAGAAGGAAGTCATGCTGTGTATTCACACCCTTGTTGCCTTTTTTTTACAGAATGACACCAAACGCCACCATTCCGTTTGCCCTCGTCACCTCAGCCGCCCGAGATGACGAAGCCAAGGTGGTGGACATCGATGCCATCATGAACAAATTAAACATTGTCCTTCTCACGCTGACCATTGTCCTGGGCACCACGGGCAACTCTGTAGTCATCTGGATGGCAGGCTTCAAGCTCAAGCCCACCATCACCAATGTGTGGCTGGTCAACCTGGCCGTGGCCGACCTCATCTTCTGCCTGAGCCGTGTGCTCTCGCTGACCAAGAAGCTCTTCTTCGACTACTGGCCGTTCGGCATCTTCTTATGCAAGTTCAACGGCTTCTTCAGGTATGCCAACATGTTCTGCAGTGTGTTCCTGCTCGCCGTCATCAGCATGGACCGGACGCTCTGCATCTGGCACCCCGTCTTTACCAAACGGCGTAGGACGATCTGCACCGCCCGCCTGGTAAGTGCCGGCGTGTGGGCTGTGGCGGCCATTTTGAGCGCCCCCCACTTCGCCTACCGCCAGGTTTACCTCGGCAAGAATAACCTGAGCAAGTGCTCTCTGGAGGACAATGAGCCAAAAGGCGATAACAGCGCTAAGCTCGCGCTCTACCTAATGCGCTTCCTATGCGGTTTCCTGCTTCCTTTCCTCATCATCCTCTGCTGCTACATCCTGGCAGGGCTAGGCATCAGACGTACCCGCCTGTTGGGCAAGTCACGTCCACTCCGGATCTTGGTATCGCTGGTCTGTGCTTTCTTCCTGTGCTGGGCGCCCTACCACTGCCTCCTACTGGCAAAGATGGTGAACAGCAACAGTACGGTGGTGACGGGGGGGCTGACAGTGGCCACAGCCTTTACCTACTTCAACAGTTGTGTGAACCCGCTGCTGTACTTCTGTATGGGGTTGGACATGAGAGGGTCGAGGTTCAGGCAGACCTTAGCGGGGGTGTACCGGAGAGCACTAGCCGATGACAGAGATGGTCGAAACACGCAGTCCAACGAGCGAACAGTGCATAATAGTTCTGGTTCTGCGTCACAACCTGCACTCAGTCTCAAGTGAATGTGGCCCACGTCTGAGAGAAGTCACATTTGGTATGAGGAGTGGTTTCAGTCCTTATTAGCTCACAGGCTAGTAAACACTGAATAGGTTTTCCCAACTTGTGTAGACACACATATTTCAGAGTTTTTATCAGTTGGGATACATATGGAAACAGGGTAACTGTGAATCTACATAAATTACTCAATAAATCAGCTTCACATTTTCTAAGTGTTATGTGATGAAAATCCCAGAAAGAAAGTGGAACTGTGTCAAGGAAATATAAAATAACATATCAGGGGAAGTGGTACATCTTTTGGGGAAAGTCCTAGATGACTTCAGTCATGCTATGTTTTAATAAGTGTCATGTTTCAACAGTGGAAAAACAAGGATATTTATTCCCATTTTACCTTTCAGCTTTTCAGCTTTTGGAATCATTGTCAACTACTTGGCAGCATCCTTATGTGCCACTGGTGAATTTGTCATATTGCTGACACCTCATTCACTCTCATTGATGATACAAAGAGGGGAAAATAAAGAGTTGAGAGAAAATAGGAAGAAAGGTGAAAGGGAGTCAGAAGAAGAGGATGTGATCTGGACAACTTGACTTGAGGAAGCCTGGTGGTCGCTTGTTTCTCTTTTAGTCCCCACATTGCTCCTCCTAGACAGACGGTTTCCATCATGTCTCAGTCACATGACTGGTCTCTCCTTCAGACAAACTGTATCAGAGGTGAACACAGAGGCTTAGCTGAAGCTCTGTGGTTGCCAGTTCAGATAAAAACCGTGTGGTCACGTTTCCACTTAATATGCAATGTCACACTCACAGCGGAAGAGAAATGAAAACCACAATTCAGTTCACTTTCCGACTTTTTCTCGCTCTCTCCCTCCTTCCCTCTCACTTACTCTCTCTTTCTCTCCTTCTCCTTTCTCTGATTATATTTTTCAGGACTCTTGTACTAAAATATAAAGTATGAAAGAGACAATTCAGCTGACATCTATTTATCTTTTGATAAAAATTCTCAACTGTTTTCCTGTATTGTCTGAAACTGTGTAGCTAGCGTTGTCATTCATGAAAGGCCTAAACGTCCATGATGCAGAGAAACAGAAATCCCCCTCAGGACAATGGAGGAAAGGAACATAAATGGATGGGAACAAACAGAACAGACCAGCCAGCCGTACCCTCCTTCCTCACATCTTTTTGATGCTCTGCCCTTTATCAATGTAAAATTATTTTTTTAATCAGTGTGTAAAACAAATTGACCAATTGCCATTGTTGAGAAAGTACCATGCCAACTGATATCACATTCTTCAACCAACATGTTGACCTATAGGAAGAGGGAACTCCTACTGTATGTCTGATTCATTTGATTTGTCATGAGTCAAAAGGTCTTGAATTGAGCAACGTGAAATAATAAAATGGATTGAAGGCAGTGGGGTGAAGGGTGCTGCTGGATATGTATTTCATACACAAGTTAGGTTTTTCTTTGCCTCTATTCCAGCAACACACATCCTCTATAGTTGCTTTTTCACTGGTCAACATTCACAAGGGGGCGACAGAGGTTTTCTTGGTGTCTTCTCATTTGTTGTGAAAGCAAAAGAAGAGTCTCTTGTCTTGTTGTCTTCCCTTGCTAGCAAGTTTGCTAAACACTGCAAGCTAGCTAGCCTTTTGAAATAATCAGATTTCTAATGAAATAATATTAAATGGCAAATACTTTCCGGTGTAACCTACAACATTATCCCAATTTGATTTGCTGCTTCAATGTACTGGCTCACATATCAGCTAAACATACAATGTCATAATTTTTATTCAGGGCCTCTCCTGTTTTAAGCCCCACCTGTTTAGCTAAAAAAATTAATGTTGCCTGTTTTGCATGCTATTTTGGCATTAATATTATATTTCAAAATTATTATTATTGAGTTAATAAAGCGGCATACAAACATGTTCTCTTTGTTGCACTCTTGAGTAAGGCATCTCCAAAATGCAGGCGTTTCAGCCTAGCTCAGTGCTTTCTGTGGTGGAGAGGCAGCCAGTGGAAAACACTGAGCCTTAGGGGTTGGTAATCTTCTCTAGTTGCGCCGTGATTGGCTCAGTGTTCTGCCACTCATAGGGACACTATGTCACCACAAAATCTACAGGGAGAGCTAGATAGTTCAAGCCCCCTTGAGTACTGTCATAGATTTACATTATAAGTGCCCATCCCAGAAGGCTCAAGGTCATTGGCCACAGATAAAATTATGTCAAATCATGTTATATTTACCACAGCTTTGATAATCTAAGCTAGCAAGCTAGAAGAGCAGTCATCATCATGAATCACGTCGGCAAATCCTTTTCAAGCCTTGTCATATGAATAGAAATGATAGATAAAACGTAGCAGTGCTCATCAGCCATTGGATATTAACATTACACAACCAGTTGGAAATCGCAAATTCAGAAATTAATGGTTTGGACAGAATCAGTGGCTGACTGCAAGTGTTGCAAAGTGATCGCTATTTTTCTTCCACTACCTTGTAATGGCTGTTGGAAGGAGAGGACATACTTTATTTGTTCATACTTTATTTGAAATGAACACTGAAATAACAAAAATAACAAAGAGAACAAACAAAAACCGAAACAGTCCTGTCAGGTGCAGAAAGACACAAAACAGAAAACAACTACCCACAAAAACCATGTGGGAACCACACCCGGGCCAACAACAAAGAAATATAAAACATAGAAAATGAACATAGAATGCCCACCCTAGTCACACCCTGGCCTAACCAAAATAGAGAATAAAAGCCTCTCTATGGCCAGGGCGTGACATACCTGCTATTCGGTGGTGAGGGTGTGTGGTCTAAGTCTGTGTTTAAGAGTCTCTTTTCCAAGCTTAACAGGATAAACATTCCCACGCAACATCATGGGCCAGAAAAGGTTGAAGACATAGGCCATGCTGTTATTCCAGCATGACTTCTGCCGAAGGCAAAACAGCTGGAAACTCGATGTTTGAATGGTCATCCAACTCGGAATTCCAAGTCGAGAACTCAGGCCTCACTCTAGAGCTCCGACCTGAAGATCACTGACGTCATGATTCAACATTGTTTTTTTCAGAGTTCCCAGTTGTCTTGAAAGCACCACAAATCCAGAGCCAGACTTTGATGACAACGTTTCATTACAAAATTTGCCCACAAGAAGGACTGCCAGCGCAACATTCCTGTTCAGGTGAGCACAGCACAACACGGTGAGTCCAAAAATGTATTGTAGGCTGCTGCATAAATTATGTAATATGCCAGGGAGATGTGTATACTGTAGTTTAGAAAGTAATACTAAGTTTATGTTGTGTAGTAAGCTATAGGCTAAAGCCCATGTGCCTCACACTAATAATGTGGTCCCTTTCCCCTTCATAACTTAGCCTACTGTTCTGACTTGGTGGTGCACATTTAGCCTATAGCCTGTTTTAGAGAAACATCATCATCGAAAATATTGTAAGAGCTTTCATTGTCTGCTTATATGTCCCCTTTATTTATCCTACTGTTCTGACTTGGTGTACAGAGAGTATATTGTAAGAATGGCCCATGTTCTGAATTCTGTCGCTGTACATTTCAAAAGTGCTGAACAAATAGTTATATTGACTACGTCCGTATTAGCTCGTTAATGTCTTAATCAAAACTACGGATTGCTTCTTATTCGCTCATTGTTCCCTTATGCCATAGTTTGTACAACTTAATTGTCAGTAGAAACCACATTTGTCAGCCATATCAGCAATGTTTTTTAAAAAGGCAATAAATGAGGCTGAATTAACTGTTTCACTGTCAGACAAGGCTTCGCTGATAGCCAGGTGTAGCGGTGGTGAGGATTCACTCCATGGTGCTGAAAAGAAAGCTCTGCTGTTGGGACAGCTTTATGTAGGCCCTAACAGTTTGTGGGCATTGTTTGTCACCGTTATAGTGCAATTCATGTATTGTTTAGTGTTGTGTTGTGTAATGGCTTTGCTGGCATGCATACAAAGAAATAGTGACGTTAAGTTTGCCCCACCAAGATTTACATGCTAAAATCGCCACTGATCTTCTTTGATTTATTGTTTGAACAGTCGCTAAGATTATATTTATTTGTCAATGCCAAATAGGCTGCTTATTTAGTGCCAAGCTAAACTGAGACAGTAAACTTGAAGTTTAAGTGATTTTGAAGATGATTAGCTGTGAAATAATCACATTTATAAATTAAATAATATGTTATCAGTAAAATGTCAGTAAAATTGTGAGTAAGTCTAAGTGTGTACAAGTTAAGAAGTACAGTACGCACAATTAGGGAGAAACTGACCTTTCAACAGAAAAATGGTGAACGCAATCTGTGATGTTGTTGAGGTGCCTTCCACAGTAACAATACACTTCAAATAAACATAGAGACAGAAAAAGACTGTGTTTATTGTGTAATGCTTCTGAGATACTCTATACTCGTGATGACTTGACACAGTCTGCCACCAGAGTGCAACATCCCCATGTAGGAGCCACCAAAACTATCAGGGGCCTGAGGCATCCCGCAGATAGCTTTTATAAAGCTCTGTATACAGTCGTGCAGTACATGCAGTAAGACAGCTATTGGTACATTTGGAGAGTGATGTACTGTAACTCTAACTAAAATCTGCAGTAAAACAAAACATTGTGATTGAATGATGCATTTAGATACTTTGAGATTGAGATGCCATCATGAAAAAGCCCTCATCTTGACTTAATAAGCTACTAACTACACCCTCATTCATCATAAAGTCCTAATTCTATTGAGGCATTCATCTCGTTCTGGGTCTGTTGGCTAAAAATTGAGAATACATGCAGGAAGTGGACACTCTAGGACTCCAGGGAAGAGTGTCCAACGATCGAGTAAGGCATGGTCAGTAGTGCACACCCCCTTACAACTCTTGCCCCTTGTATCTGTGTGAGCAGAGAGAGGAGGTGGGAGATAGGGGATGGGAGCAAAAGAGATGGAGCGTGAGAAAGAGAGAGCGAGAGGCAGGAAGTTCACTTCTCTGTGGCCTTTTCACCCAAGCGGCACAATGACTTGTGGTTGGGGGCCACATCATTTAGACATGCACACACAGACACACTCACACAGACACGGGAAAGACAGAGAAGATCGTGAGGATTGTAGGGACACAAACCTATCTGTAAATCTAAGACACACAGCTTAGAACTATGAACCTCCACGCTTTGTTCAACCCCTGAAGCTAAACATGCTGGACAGCTACTACTGAAGCATCTCAGCTCATAGGTAAGCATTATCGGTATGAATAACAACAACCGTATACAGCGTTGTTTGGCTTTACTTTTCATTTAGTTTCTTAAATCACTTTATTTGGATATTTTCAAATGCAGGAGAGAATATTCTCTAGGTGTTCTGACTATCAAGAGACGATCGGTTCGATTTAGTTAGAGACCACCTAAACTCTTTTGACATGAAGCAACTCTGTCTTCTGACTATCAATACTGGCCACTCAAGCTGTACACGTACGTAGTTGTAGCATGCTATAGCCTATTCTGGACAAATGATGAGATTCTGTGGATAGTTAGCTGAATATATACAGATCATCCGTCAGGGACTATATGAAGAAGATATGTTACCCTTAATCTGTGTCCATTGCTTTCCATTGCAATATCATCAAATGCCAGCTCAAATTGAGTTGCCAACAAGATGAATAATGATTAGCCACTTATATATATATGTATAACTACTGTAGATGAAAATATTGAGTAAAGTCTAGGCTAGATATGGACGTTTGTTTTGCAGCGTTTATTGAAACTTAATTTAGCCAGGAACAAATAGTATGTCATTGGAAACAAAGTTTCTTCTACGTTAACGAGCAAGGGGCGAACAGCATCTGTCAGCCACATCTAACAATAAGACATCTTTCTTTATCTTGACAATAAAGAAATCAAACAGAAATAGTGATCGGATTTGACTTTGTAAGGTGTATTTACATGAATGAAATACATCCTCAAACTGATAAAGAACAAACAATGAATGTAGCCTGTCAATATTGATTTTGACCTAGTGCAGAGAGCCAGCTTTATGACAACACAAGAATTTAGGGCGATTCAAATCATATTAGCGTCATATCAAAGAAGCCTCTGCTCATAAAACAACACAAAACTGTACGAGAGGTGGATTGAGTCCTTGGCTCATGGCACAACAACACATTCCTAATTGTCTTGCTCCTAGGTAAACCCCATCCCTTATATAGACTGGAAGCGTATTGGTTGCCAGACAACAGGACTATGTTTGTTTTACTGTTGGCTCACTGATGGGAATATATATATACTGTATACAGTGCATTCGGAAAGTATATGAGTAGAGTCTGAATACTTATGTAAAGGTGTTTTTTTGCTTTTATACATTTCAAAACATTTCTAAAAACCTGTTTTTGCTTTGTCATTATGGAGTATTGTGATTTGATTGATGAGGATAAAAACAATTGAATCCATTTTAGAATAAGGCTGTAGCATAACAAAATGTGGAAAAAGTGAAAGGGTCTGAATACTTTCCAAATGCAATGCTCACTGATTGGAATATTCAGCTCTTCTGCAGTCTTACTATCTCACCACTAGTGGAGCTGCAACACCCTCAGCACCCCTACTTCCCACGGCTATGATCCAAAGAGACTGGTCACATCACGGCTGTTACCGCCACACCAGCGGTCACGAGTCATGGAGGCAGTCAAATTCAAATTCCATGTGAAGTTACGGTAATTCGGCTTCTCCAAGCTCTGTTGCTGCTGATGGTCATTAGTAGTCTACCAAACTTGCTAACTGCCTGGTACTCACCACTCTACTGTCACTCTGAGATCAATGCAAATGTAATCGAAAAATCTACTCAAACACTTCATGAGAGCCCATGAGCTCATTTCTATAGGCTATGTAATTGCGTGAGAAAACAGAGTGATGGCCTCTACTAAAAAGAAGAGGATCCCATCAGCTAGGCCTACTATATTTATTTCTCAACTTTCCTAATATTAAGCACCTTGCTTCTCTTTACAGCACGAGTATAGCCACCTGGCTGGCATGAAAATGAACCTTGGGAAAAGCGTCCTCCATTCACTATTTAAGTGCATATATTAAATATGTATTTTTTCCCCTGCCCCTGTTTCAAGACAGGTGCATGATAATGGCCCATTCCAAATCAAAACAAATTTCACAGATATTATTTAGTATATGTAAAGGCAAGATTCAATTAAGAATAGTGTGTTGGTGGGCCTCCCGGGTGGCGCTGTGGTTAAGGGCGCTGTACTGAGTCCCTGGGTTCGCGCCCAGGCTCTGTCGTAACCGGCCGCGACCAGGAGGTCCGTGGGGCGACGCACAATTGGCCTAGCGTCGCCCGGGTTAGGGAGGGCTTGGTCGGTAGGGGTGTCCTTGTCTCATCGCGCACCAGCGACTCCTGTGGCAGGCTGGACGCAGTGTACGCTAACCAAGGTGGCCAGGTGCACGGTGTTTCCTCCGGCGCATTGGTGCGGCTGGCTTCCGGGTTGGATGTGCGCTGTGTTAAGAAGCAGCTTGGTTGGGTTGTGTATCGGAGGACGCATGACTTTCAACCTTCGTCTCTCCCGAGCCCGTACGGGAGTTGTAGCGATGAGACAAGATAGTAGCTACTACCACAATTGGATACCACGAAATTGGGGAAAAAAAGGGGTAAAAATTGAATTAAATATTATCACTTGTGAAAGATGCCCTGCATAAGGCAAACAATGCATACCTTTTTTTTGCGACTTTTTCAAATCATAGTCGGCCTATATGTTTTGACAAGGTTTGCATCACAACTAAAGTGGCCATATAACTGTAGATTCTAACTGGATTACATACGCAGTGAGTGAGTTTCAAGTTTGGGGAAGATCATTTTCACCATTAAAATGCACCTTTATAATAGAAGCATTACATGCGTAATCCCATTTCCTTCACTTTTGATAATGGTGTTTTCCAGCTAATGGAACATTCGGTTTGTAGCCTACTGGCATTTGTGCATTGCTGCACAAATAGTTTATCAACATTTTAAGCTGAACGTTCTGTTCTGTTGCATAAGCTTCATTGCGTTTTTTTTTTTTCATGCTAGCAGTTGTATTAATTTGGAATCCATCTCATTGCACAGCTGTCCCAGACTATGTTTGGAATATTTATTTCTCGCACAGAATAGAATAGGTCAACTTTTGTACTATGGGGGATAGTGGATTGACATAGGCTAGAGATTTTGCTGTTCTTTAGGTTTACTCATCTTGTTGGCTGACGGCAAGTAAATTCTTCCAAAATCTTTAATATGTGCCTCGGAATTGGATGAGGACACATGCAGTTGTCACCCGGATGTGTCTGTCTTTCAACCTGTGAGAAAGACCAGATCACGTGACTGAGAGCCAATACGAGTGAGAGGTGCTTCAGAGCACGAAGCACGCAGGGAGAAGGGAATAACAATTATCGTGTTCAGCCTAAGGGCAGAACAGCCGCTGGCTGCAAAATGTCTGGATTATTTTAGGGGGCATTATGGTCAAACAAAGGGGATGCCACTGGGAAATTCGAAGCAAGTGCTTGTCAAATTGTGAATGAGAGACTGATGAAGTGTGTACAGCCTGCACAAAAAAATAAAGCAGAGCTCATGCCTTTAATATGACTTCTTTCAAATCATCATTAGAGTCTCATCAGCCTTGGAATGTATTAAAAATCAAAACATATACCCCAACATTTGTATCGCAACTAAAGTTACATAAATAACTCTAAATGAAGCATATAGGATGGCCTTTATCTTTGTTAACCACTCAACACAGAATTGCCACATGTGCGCACTCCCTCAAATTGTTTGGAGAAAATATCCTTTCTATTTTATTCAGCTTTGTTCCATTGTATTCTTTATACTATATAATACTATAAAATAATGCCATGGTATTCTAAGCAAATCTTGTCTGCTAAATTAACTACCATAGCCCACAGCCATATGGCATAGCCTGATCAGGACCTAACATAAGGACAACTCAGAGTATGCTATTCTGTTCTTCTGAAATAGATGACATTTTCTCCATATCATGTTTCTTTAGACCTGTCTAAAGTAAATCCTGGATTTATTGTGAAGGTGTATGCTATACTGTGTGGAAGCCAGGAGATGCAAAATGTGTTTGTTAATTAACGCTCACTTACCGTGAGACCGGTAATTATTTGCTTGACAATCACCGGCTGATGAAATTTCATGACCACCACAGCCCTAGTTATAAGCCAAAACCATTATACGATTCCTGTCTATGCATGCCTCTGGAAAGGAAATGGAGATACTGTATGCTAAGAGGATCAGGATGGCAATCATGTTCTTACACGTTCCTTGTTGGACTGATGTGTTTTAGGTGGAATGCAGAGAGTATGTCAATATCCAATGAATTGTATAGTGTGTGAGTGTGCACCACAGGAGGTTGGTCAAATCAAATCAAATCAAACTTTATCTGTCACATGCGCCGAACAGGTGTAGACCTTACCGTGAAATGCTTACTTAACCAACAATGCAGTTCCAGAAAAAGTTAAGAAAATATTTACCAAATAAACTAATGTAAAAAAAAAGAATCAAAAGTGACACAATTAAATAACAATAACGAGGCTATGTACAGGGGGTACCGGTACCAAGTCAGTGTGCGGGGGCACAGGTTAGTCGAGGTAATTTGAACATGTAGGTAAGGTTAAAGTGACTATGCATAGATAATAAATAGCGAGTAGCAGCGTGTAAAAACAAATGGGGGGAGTCAATGTAAATAGTCCGGGTGGCCATTTCATTAATTGTTGTCAGTCTTGTGGCTTGTAAGTTGAAGCTGTTAAGGAGCTGTCGGGACTTAGCATTGATTAATGTGATGACTGCTGTTCATCAATTGATTAACTGTTTATAATTATGTGATTCAATTAATCAGGTAATTATTAACTCCGTAACCTGGGGCACCATGGGAAAGTTTGGTTTAATTGAGTTTCTATTTCCTAAATCAACTAAAATAATATCAGAATATCTATTTTACAACAGTTGCTAATTAATACATTTTCTCTACAGTCTCGTCCTGAACATCGCATAATCTGGGAATCAGCACAAACCCGAGACCCACTAAATATGTCCGTACAATAGTTGATTATTTATGAGTTGATTATTTATTTTCTAACAAGCTAAAATGATAATATACGATACACAAACACACAGTCTAGGATATTGATTAGAACTTAGTATAATGAAACAGGTCCCTAGCGGGCCAACACAATATGACACGTGTTACACAAAATGGGGATTTAAAAAGAGAGAGAAAAAGAGAGAAAAGCACACTTGGGTACATTTGTAAACTATGCTTAGTTTAGCCCTACCTTACCCCGAACTGCCGCTCTTATGGGTCAGAATATAATTAAATAATTACGTGTTGAAGATCTCCGTCTTTATGGCAAGTTCTCTGGGCGTCGCTAGTTACGAGGCAAGGTCTGGATTTTACTCAGATCCAATTTAGAACACTAACTTCACATTTCATCTTTACAAAAACATTCTATTTGATCTGGACATTTTCCACACAACGTACAGCATGCAAACATCAGGCACATATTGTGAAAACTCTTCAAGTTACAATGTTTTTGTTATAACGTCATCATTTAACTTTTAATAGCATAACAAAACAACATTCCTTTTCGTATTCCATCTATCATTTTCCACCATTTTGGTTGACGAAACACATTGTCCAAAAGACCATTTATTGCATGTTACTGTTCTGAGGTAGGTTCTCCATAGGCCCATCCTACATTCCATTCCTCCACAGTCAGAGGACAAAGGGATTTTGTCTGCTGCCTTAAGATTTACTATGGGCATGAGGTGTCATAAAACCCCCACCTCCATACCTCTCGATCTCTCCCTCTCTGGTGGGTGTGAGTGGTGTCTCTGTAGGAGTGTGGCCCACGTTAACCTGACCCGAACAGGCCAGCCATGGCAGAGCCTTTTGGTCCTAGACTTGGCGCTCCGGTATTGTTTTCCATGCGGTAGCAGAGAGAACAGTCTATGACTTGGGTGACTGGAGTCTTTGACATTTTTTTAAGCTTTTCTCTGACACCGTCTAGTATATAGGTCCTGGATGGCAGGAAGCTTGGCCCCAGTGATGTTCTGGGCCATACGCACTACCCTTTGTAGAGCCTTACAGTCAGATGCCGAGCAGTTTCCATACCAGGCAGTGATGCAACCAGTCAGAATGCTCTCGATGGTGCAACTGTAGAACTTTTTGAGGATCTGGGGACCCATGCCAAATCTTTTCAGTCTGCTGAGGGGGAAAACATGTTGTGCCCTCTTCACGACTGTCTTGGTGTGTTTGGACCATGATAGTTCATTGGTGATGTGGACACCAAGGAATGTGAAACACTCGACCCACTCCACTACAGCCCCGTCGATGTTAATGGGGGCCTGTTTTTTTCCCTGTAGTCCACGATCAGCTCCTTTGTCTTGCTCACATTGAGGGAGAGGTTGTTGTCCTGGCACCACACTGCCAGATCTCTGACCTCCTCCCTATAGGCTGTCTCATCGTTGTCAGTAATCAGGCCTACCACTGTTGTGTTGTCAGTTGTGGTGTTGGAGTCGTGTTTGCCACGCAGTCGTGGGTGAACAGGGTGTACAAAAGGGAACTAAACACGCACCCTGACGCATCCCCCGTGTTGAGGATCAGCATGGCAGATGTGTTGTTGCCTACACTTACCACCTGGGGGAGGCCCATCAGGGAGTCCAGAATCCAGTTGCAGAGTGAGGTGTTTAGTCCCAGGGTCCTTAGCTTAGTGAGGAGCTTTCTGGACACTATGGTGTTGAATGCTGAGCTGTAGTCAATGAACAGCATTGGAGTCAGTCTAGGGTATCTGGGATGATGCTGTTGATGTGAGCCATGACCAGCCTTTCAAAGCACTTCAAAGCTACCGATGTGAGTGCTATGGGGAGGTAATCATTTAGGCAGGTTACCTTCGCTTCCTTGGGCACAGGGACTATGGTGGTCTGCTTGAAACATGTAGGTATTACAGACCCGGTCAGGGAGAGGTTGAAAATGTCAGTGAAGACACTTGCCAGTTGGTCAGTGCATGGTTTGAGTACACGTCCTGGTAATCCATCTGGCTCTGCAGCTTTGTGAATGCTGACCTGTTTAAAGGTCTTGCTCACATCGGCTACTGAGAGCGTTATCACACAGTCGTCCGGAACAGCTGGTGCTCTCATGTATGCTTCAGTGTTGCTTGCCTCGAAGCGAGCATAAAAGGCATTTAGCTCGTCTGGTAGGCTCGCGTCATTGGGCAGCTCGCAGCTGGGTTTCCCTTTGTAGTCCGTAATAGTTTTCAAGCCCTGCCATATCCGACTAGCATCAGAGCCGGTGTAGTACGATTCAATCTTAATCCTGTATTGGCGCTTTGCCTGTTTGATGGTTTGTCTGAGGATTTCTTATAAGCGTCCGGATTAGTGTCGCTCTCCTTGAAAACGGCAGCTCTAGTCTTAAGCTCGATGCAGATGTTGCCTGTAACCCATGGCTTCTGGTTGGGATATGTACGTACGGTCACTGTGGGGACGACGTCGTCGATGCACTTATTGATGAAGCCGATGACTGAGGAGATAAACTCCTCAATGCCATTGGATGTATCCCAGAACATATTCCAGTCTGTGCTAACAAAACAGTCCTGTAGCGTAGCATCCACGTCATCTGACCACTTAGGTATCGAGCATGTCACTGGTACTTCCCGCTTTAGTTTTTGCTTGAAAGCAGGAAGCAGAAGGATAGAATTATGGTCAGATTTGCCAAATGGACGGCGAGGGAGATCTTTGCATGCGTCTCTGTGTGTAGAGTAAAGGTGGTCGATAGTTTTTTCCCTCTGGTTAAGCGTGACATGTTGGTAAAAATGAGGTAAAATGTATTTAAGTTTGCCTGCTACTATGAGCTCCGCTTCTGGATGATAATTTTATTGTTTGCTTATGGCCTTATACAGCTGGTTGAGTGTGGTCTTAGTGCCACCATCGGTTTGTGGTGGTAAATAGACGGTTACGAATAATATAGATGATAATATAGATCTCTTGGTAGATAGTGTGGTCTACAGCTTATCATAAGGTACTCTGTCCTCAGACGAGCAATACCTCGAGACTTCTTTAAAATTTGCCATCAAAGGCGTGGCGCAGTGGTTAAGGGCGCTGTACTGCAGCGCCAGCTGTGCCACCAGAGACCTTTGGTTCGCGCCCAGGCTCTGTCGCAACCGGCCGCGACCGGGAGGTCTGTGGGGCGACGCACAATTGGCCTAGCGTCGTCCAAGTTAGGAAGGGCTTGGCCGGTAGGGATATCCTTGTCTCATCGCGCACCAGTGACTCCTGTGGCAGGCCGGGCGCAGTGCACGCTAACCAAGGTTGCCAGGTGCACGGCACAGTGTTTCCTCTGACACATTGGTGCGGCTGGCTGGATGGCTGGTTGGATGCGCGCTGTGTTAAGAAGCAGTGCGGCTTGGTTGGGTTGTGTATCGGAGGACACATAACTTTCAACCTTCGTCTCTCCCGAGCCTGTACGGGAGTTGTAGCGATGAGACAAGATAGTAGCTACTAAAAACAATTGAATACCACGAAATTGGGGAGGAAAAGGAGTAAAATGTTATTTAAAAATTAATTTTAAAAAATAAAAAAATTGCCATCACGCACCAGCTGTTACACACCCCGCCCCTCGTCTTACCCGACTTACCTTACTCTGTCCTGCCGATGCATGGAAAATCCTGCCAGCTCTATATTATCTGTGTTGCCGTTCAGCCACGACTTGGTGAAAAATAAGATATTAGAGTTTTTAATGTCCCGTTTGTAGGATAGTCCTGATCGTATATCATCCATTTTGTTTTCCAATTATTGCACGTTGGCCAATGGTAGTGAAGGTTTACTCACTCGCCTACAAATTCTCAGAAGGCAGCCCGATCTCCGCCCCCTTTTTCTCCGTCTTTTCTTCATGCAATGAAGGGGATTTGGGCCCGTTTCTGAGAAAGAAGTTATTCCTTTGTGTCGGACTCGTTAAAATAAAAATCTTCGTCCAGTTCCAGTTATCGCTGTTCTGATGTCCAGAAGTTATTTTCGGTGATAAGAGACAGTAGCAGCAACATTATGTACAAAATAAGTAAAAAAATAAGTTACAAACAACACGAAAAAACTAACAAAATAGCACAATTGGTTAGGAGTCCGTAAAATGCCAGCCATCCCATCCGGCACCTTAATTAGGGAGAACGGGCTCGTGGTAATGTCTAGAGCGGAATGAGTGGAATGGTGTCAAATACATGAAACAGGTGTTTGATACCATTCCATTTACTCCGTTACAGTCATTATTTTGAGCCGTCAGGTTCCTGTGGTGTGCACTTTGGGGGAAAAAAATGTAAAAGGTTAAAACTGTGGGTAGTTCACAGTCCCAGACCCCCGCCACATACTCACCCAGATACATACACACACATTCCCAGACATAGACACAGAATGACTCAGACACAGACATAGAAATAGACTGTCATGAATAGATTACATCATGCCTGGTACACTATATCCCATCTGAAGGTTCAGAATAATTCCTAAAATCAAGAATTTATAGAGTTCTGTCCATTTGTGACTATGAGTCCTCTTCCTGATAATAATAACTGACTGGCTGCTGGCTGTGACAAAGTGTTCTACCATTAGAGGAAACAGTGTTACACAATATGACTCATCTAGAGGGAAGCCATTAAGTATACTGTAGATTAGAAGGTAGTCATTCTGTGTATTCAAACTATTGTCACCCTTTTTTACAGAATGACACCAAACGCCACCCTTCCATTCGTCCTCGTCACCTCAGCCACCCGAGATGACAAAGCCAAGGTGGTGGACATCGAGGCCATCATGAACAACTTAATCATTGTCCTTTACACGCTGACCATTGTCCTGGGCACCACGGGCAACTCTGTAGTCATCTGGGTGGCAGGCTTCAAGCTCAAGCCCACCGTCACCAATGTGTGGCTGGTCAACCTGGCCGTGGCCGACCTCATCTTCTGCCTGAGCCGTGTGCTCTCGCTGACCAAGAAGCTCTTCTTCGACTACTGGCCGTTCGGCATCTTTTTATGCAAGTTCAACGGCTTCTTCAAGTATGCCAACATGTTCTGCAGTGTGTTCCTGCTCGCTGTCATCAGCATGGACCGGACGCTCTGCGTCTGGCACCCCGTCTTTACCAAACGGCGTAGGACGATCTGCGCCGCCCGCCTGGTGAGTGCCGGCGTGTGGGCGGTGGCGGCCATTTTGAGCGCCCCCTACTTCGCCTACCGCCAGGTTTACCTCGGCAAGAACAACCTGAGCAAGTGCTCGCTAGATGTCAAGGAATCAACGAAAGGCGATAACAGCGCTAAGCTCGCGCTCTACCTAATGCGCTTCCTATGCGGTTTCCTGCTTCCTTTCCTCATCATCCTCTGCTGCTACATCCTAGCAGGGTTAGGCATCAGACGCACCCGCCTGTTGGGCAAGTCACGTCCCCTCCGTATCCTGGCATCGCTGGTCTGTGCTTTCTTCCTGTGCTGGGCGCCCTACCACTGTCTCCTACTGGTCAAGATGGTGAAGAGCAACAGTATGGTGGTGAAGGTGGGGCTGACAGGGGCCACAGGCTTTGCCTACTTCAACAGTTGTGTGAACCCGCTGCTGTACTTCTGTATGGGGTTGGACATGAGAGGGTCAAGATTCAGGCAGAGCTTAGCTGGGGTGTACCGGAGAGCACTAGCCGATGACAGAGATGGTCGAAACACTCAGTCCAACGAGCGCACAGTGGATGATAGTTCTGGCTCTGTATCACGACTTGCAATGGTGAATGTGGCCAATGTCAGTTTCGAGTGAATGTGGCCAAAGTCTGTGGGAAGGCACATTTGGTATGAGGAGGAGTTCCTGTCCTTATTAGATCACAGGCTAATTAAACAGTGAATAGCTGAATAGCTTGTGTAGACATATTTTTTATCAGTTAGGATACATATAGACATAGGATAACTGTGAATTTATGTAAATGCCTCAGGAAATAATTATCACACTTTCGAAGTGTTATGTGATGAAAATCATAGAAAGAAAGTGGAACTGTGCCTAGAAAATAACCTATCAGGAGGAAGTGATACAACTTCTGGGGAAAGTCATAAATGACTTCAATCATGCTATGTTTTACTAAGTGTCATGTTTGGAAAAGTGGAAAAACGAGGATATTAATTCCCATATTCCGTCCCATGAGACAAGATTGTAATTGGAAATGGCGAAATTGCGGAGAAAAAGGAGTGTAAAATGCCCTGGCAAATATTCTTATACTTACCGGTGTAAACTACAACATTATCCCAATTTGATATGTTGCTTAAGGGACAGCTCACAATTTACTGGGGGGTGGTCCAAAATAGGGGAGGGTTGTCAAACTTTGTCTTTGTTGCTTTGTGGTGGGTTGTGTTTTTTTTTTATTGGGCACAGGCCAGTATAGTCTACCAGTCTAACGGTCTATCCAGCATTCATAGTGACAATAGTGGTAGATGGATCATTTGTCCAGATCTGCAATAGGCTAACTAACAATCACACCTCACATAAAACCATTCAAAACTGCACCTCATTCACTCTCATTGATGATTAAAAGGGGGGGAAATAAAGTTGAGAGAAAATAGGAAGAAAGGTGAAAGGGAGTCAGAAGAAGAGGATGTGATCTGGACAACTTGACTTGAGGAAGCGTGGTGGTCGCTTGTTTCTCTTTTAGTCCCCACATTGCTCCTCCTAGACAGACGGTTTCCATCATGTCTCAGTCACATGACTGGTCTCTCCTTCAGACAAACTGTATCAGAGGTGAACACAGAGGCTTAGCTGAAGCTCGGTGGATGCCAGTTCAGATAAGACACCACACTCACAGCGGAAGAGAAATGAAAAACACAATTCAACTCACTTCATGACTCTCTCGCTCCCTGTCTCTCTTTCTCTCTCTTCTTCTCCGCTCTCTGATTATATTTTTCAGAAATAAAAAGTATGAAAGAGACAATTCAGCTGACATCTATTTATCTTTTGATAAATATTCTCAATGAGAATCAAAACTGTTTTCCTGTATTGTCTGAAACTGTATAGCTAGCGTTGTCATTCATGAAAGGCCTGAACGTCCAGGATGCAGAGAAACAGAAATCCCCCTCAGGACAATGGAGGAAAGGAACATAAAATGGATGGGAACAAACAGAACAGACCAGCCAGCCGTACCCTCCTTCCTCACATCTTTTTGATGCTCTGCCCTTTATCAATGTCAAATTATTTTTTAAATCAATGAGAGTAAAACAAATTGACCAATTGCCATTGTTGAGAAAGTATCATGCCAACTGATATCACATTCTTCAACCAACATGTTGACCTATAGGAAGAGGGAACTCCTACTGTATGTC
The DNA here is from genome assembly GCF_057628025.1 of Oncorhynchus mykiss. Taxonomy (NCBI): domain Eukaryota; kingdom Metazoa; phylum Chordata; class Actinopteri; order Salmoniformes; family Salmonidae; genus Oncorhynchus; species Oncorhynchus mykiss. Next base: position 46,374,515 of record NC_143039.1, on the reverse strand, counting down.
TGATTCATTTGATTTGTCATGAGTCAGCAACACACATCCTCTATAGTTGCTTTTTCACTGATCATCATTCACAAGGGGGAACAAACAGAGGTTTTCTTCTCTTGCCTTGTTGTCTTCCCTTGCTAGCAAGTTGGCTAAACACTGCTAGCTAGCTAGCCTTTTGAAATAATCAGATTTTTAAATAAATAATATTAAATGGCAAATACTTATACTTTCCGATGCAACGTACAACATTATACCAATTTAATATTCTACTTCAACGTATTGGCTCCCCTATGAGCTAAAAATAGAATGTCATAATTGTTATGTCACATTTTTTTTGTTCTGTTTTTACGTTTCAAAATGAGGGGATTCTAATAAGGCTACAATCTTGTCCAGTGCCAACCCGTCATTCAGGGCATGGGGGGGGGGGGAGTCCCACCTGCTTTGAGCCCCACATGTTCAGCAAAAAAAAAAAGTTACAATTATTCTTGACTTAATAAAGCGACATACAAACATGGTCTCTTTTTTGTTTTCTTGAGTAAGGCAGCTCCAAAATGCAGGTGTTTCAGCCAAATTCAGTGCTATCTGTGGTGTAGACCCAGCCAGCCGAAAATACAGAGCGCAGTGGTTGGTCATTTTCTCTAGTTGCACCGTGATTGGCTTAGTGTTCTGTCACTCATGGGGACACGTTGCCAGAAAATCTACAGGGAGAGTTAAAAAGTTCAAGCGTCCTTGGGTGCTGCCATAGATTTACATTAGAAGTGCCCATTCAAGAAGGTTCAAGATCATTGGCCACAGATAAAGTGACGCAGTGGCGACTCTTCATTCAGGGCAGGTGGGGCTCATTTGAGCCTCAAATTTTTTTTTATATTTATATTTTATATATGTTTTTTTTAGGGGGGGGCTTGCCTGTTTTGCATGTTATTTTGGCATTAACATGTGTCACATATCAGTTTGCAAATAATGTAAAAAATATTAGTTAATAAAGCCGCAAACAAACAGGCAGTTCCAAAATGCAGGTGTTTCAGCCTAGCTCAGTGCTTTCTGTGGTGGTGGGGCAGGCCAGCAGAAAATCAAATAACATTTTATTGGTCACATACACATGTTTAGCAGATGTTATTGCGAGTGTAGCAAAAATGCTCGTGCCTCTAGTTCCGACAGTGCAGTAATATCTAACAAGTAATCTAACAATTCCACAATAACTACCTAATACACACAAATCTAAAGGGATGGAATAAGAATATATACTGTACATATAAGTATATTAATGAGCGATGACTGAGCGGCATAGGCAAGATGTAATAGATGGTATAAAAATACAGTATATACATATGCGATGAGTAATGCAAGATATGTAAACATTATTTAAGTGTTATTATGAAAGTGACTGGTGATCTATTTATTAAAGTGGCCAATGATTTCAAGTCTGTATGTAGGCAGCAGCCTCTCTGAGTTAGTGACGCCTGTTTAACAGTCTGATGGCCTTGAGATTGAAAAATAGCTTCTGTCTCTCGGTCCCAGCTTTGATGCACCTGTACTGACCTCGGCTTCTGGATGGTAGCGGGGTGAACAGGCAGTGGCTCAGGTGGTTGTTGTCCTTGATGATCTTTTTGGCCTTCCTGTAACAACGGGCACTGTAGTCGTCTACAAACACTGTTGTGTCGTCTACAAACTTGATGATTGAGTTAGAGGCGTGCATGGCCACGCAGTCATGGGTGAACAGGGAATACACAAGGGGGCTGAGCACACACCCTTGTTGGTCCCCAGTGTTGAGGATCAGCGAAATGGTGACGTTTCCTACCTTCACCACTTGGGGGCAGCCCGTCAGGAAGTCCAGGACCCAATTGCACAGGGCAGGGTTGAGACCCAGGGCCTCAAGGTTAATGATGAGCTTGGAGGCGACTATGGTGTAGAATTCTGAGCTGTAGTCAATGAACAGCATTCTTACATAGGTATTCCTCTTGTTCAGACGGGATAGGGCAGTGAATATGCCGGAAAACACACCAGCCAGCTGCAGTATGATGGCAATTTCATCGTCTGTGGACCTATTGGGGCGGTGAGCAAATTGAAGTGGGTCTAGGTTGACAGGTAAGGTAGAGGTGATATTATCCTTGTCTAGTCTCTCAAAGAACTTCATGATGACAGAAGTGACTGCTATGGGGCGATATTCATTATGTTCAGGTACCTTTTCTTTCTCGGGTACAGGAACAATGGTGGCAATCTTGAAGCATGTGGGGACAGCAGACTGAGATAGGGAGAGATTGAATATGCCCGAAAACACACCAGCCAGCTGGTCTGCGCATGCTCTGAGTACGCGGCTAGGGATGCCGTCTGGACCAGCAGCCCTGCGAGGGTTAACACGTTTAAACGTTTTACTCATGTCGGCCATGGAGAAGGAGAGTCCACAGTCCTTGGTAGTGGGCTGCTTTGGTGGCACTGTGTTATCCTCAAATTATGCGAAGAATGTGTTTAGCCTGTCTGGAACCAAGACGTCTGTCTCAGCATCGTGGCTGGTTTTCCTTTTGTTGTCTGAGTCTGAGCATGTCACGATCGTCGTAAGAGTGAGACCAAGGCGCAGCGTGCTATGCGTACATTCTCTTTTAATGAATGAAAACACTTAACAAAAACAACAAAACCAACGAACGAAACGTGAAGCTTAGTGCAGACAGGCAACTAAACATAGTCAAGATCCCACAACACAAATGAGGAAAATGGATACCTAAATATGATCCCCAATCAGAGACAACGATAAACAGCTGTCACTGATTGGGAACCATATCAGGCCAACATAGACATACAAAAACCCCTAGAGTACCCACCCTAGTCACACCCTGACCTAACCAAAATATAGAGAAAAACAGAGATATCTAAGGTCAGGGTGTGACAGTGCTGTTGGAATTGCGAATCCACTTTATCTCTATACTGACATTTCACTTGTTTGATTGCCTTGTGGAGTGAATAGCTACACTGTTTATATTCTGCCATATTACCAGTCACCTTGCCATGGTTAAATGCGGTGGTTTGCGCGAATGCTACCATCTATCCACGGTTTCTGGTTAGGCTAGGTTTTACTTGTCACAGTGGGTACTACATCTCCTATACACGTCCTTATAAACTCAGTCACCATATTCGTTTATGCGTCTAGATCACTTTTGCAAGCTACCCGGAACATATCCCAGTCCACGTGATCAAAACAACCTGAAGCGTGGATTCCGATTGGTCAGACCAGCGTTGAATAGTTAGAAGCACGGGTACTTCCTGTTTGAGTTTCTGCCTATAGGACGGGAGGAGCAAGACAGAGTCATGGTCAGATTTGCCGAAAGGAGGGCAGGGGAGGGCCTTGTAAGCATTCCGGAAGTTTGAATAGCAATGGTCGAGAGTCTTAGCAGCGCGAGTAGTACAGTCAATATGTTGATAGAACTTCAGCAGCCTAGTCCTCAGATTTGATTTGTTCAAATCCCCAGCCACAATGAATGCAGCCTCAGGATATGTGGTTTCCAGTTTGCATAAATTCCAGTGATGTTCTTTGAGGGCCATCGAGGTATCGGATTGAGGCGGGATGTAAACGCTATACATTTGAAAAGTGCTGAACAAATAGTTTTAATGACTATGTCCGTCTTAGCTCGCTTAATAATGTCTTAATCAAAATTTTGGCTTGCCTCTAATCCGCTCAACGTTCCCTTATGCCATAGTTTGTACATCTCAATTGTCAGTAGAAACCACATATGTTTAAGCAAATCAGCCATATCAGCTATGTTTTTTAAAAGGCACTCAATTAAAATGAATGAACTGTTTCTCTGCAGGACAACACTCCAGGGAAAGGGGGGATACCTAGTTAGTTGTACAACTGAATGTGTCTTCTGCTTTTAACCCAATCCTTCTGAATCCTAGATGTGCGGGGGGCTGCCATAATCGACACCCATGGCACCCAGGGAACAACAGGTTAACTGCCCTGCTCAGGGGCAGAACAACAGATTTTTACCTTGTTAAGGAGTGTGGTTTGTGGGTCATGTTTCAGAGGATGCATGACTTGGTCTTTGCCTCTCATGAACCTGTTGGGGAGTTGCAGTGATGAGACAAGATTGTAATTGGATATGACGAAAAAGGGGGGTGAAATAAAAACATATAAAAAAAATGCCCTGGCAAATATTCTTATGCTTGCCAGGGTAACCTACAACATTATTGATATGTTGCTTAAGTGACAGCTCACAAATTACTGGGGGGGCTGGGGTGGTCCAAAATAGGGGAGGGTTGTCAAACTTTTCTTCTTTTTTTTAGCTTTGGGGAGGGTTTGTGGTTTTACTAGATAATTTCTTCCATCCTAGCCAAATTTCCTCATCTGCTTGCATGCACATCCTCTATATCAAGGTGTATTGGTACTTCCCTAAATGCACATGCTTTTCCGTGTGCTAACCTTTACTATACCACAGGTCAGTATAGTCTACCAGTCTATCCAGCATTCATAGTGACAATAGTGGTAGATGGATCATTTGTCCAGATATGCAATAGGCTAACTAGCAATCACACCACATATAAAACCATTCAAAGCTGCATCAATTTTCAATATAAATTGAAAAGAACAAATAGGAATACCCGATAGGCAGCGGACAGGCCAGGTGCATCACGGCGCATGAATGAACAATGAAGACAATGAACACACAGCTCATAAAGAAAGTGGAACTGTGCCTAGATCATAGAAACTAACCTATCAGGGGGAAGTGGTATAACTTTTGGGGAAAGTCATAGATGACTTCAGTCATGCTATGTTGTAATAAGTGTCATGTTTCAACAGTGGAAAAACAAGGATATTTATTCCCATTTTACATATCAGCTTTTCCATTTAGAGTCAACGTCTACTATCCTTTTGTGCCACTGGCACACTTCCATATTGGCACACTGGCACACTTCCATATTGCTGACACCTTAATTCACTCTCATTGATGATTCAAAGGGGGGGGGGGTCTGGACAACTTGACTTGAGGAAGCGTGGTGGTTGCTTGTTTCTCTTTTAGTCCCCACATTGCTCCTCCTAGTCAAACTGTCTCTATCATGTCTCAGTCACATGACTGGTCTCTCCTCCAGACAAACTGTATCAGAGGTGAACACAGAGGCTTAGCTTCAGCTCTGTGGTTGCCAGTTCAGATAAAACCAGACTGTCAAAACCACAATTAAATTAGCCTTCTTTCTCTCTCTCTTTCTCCCCCTCTCTCTGATTATATTTTTCGGGACTCTTGTACTGAAAGAAAAAGTATGAAAGAGACAATTCAGCTAACATCTACTTTTGATAAATATTCTCAATGAGAATCAAAACTGTTTTCCTGTACTGTCTGAAACTGTGTAGCTAGCGTTGTCATTCATGAAAGGCCTAAACGTCCAGGATGCAGAGAAACAGAAATCCCCCTCAGGACAATGGAGGAAAGGAACATAAATGGATGGGAACAAACAGAACAGACCAGCCAGCCGCACCCTTCTTCCTCACATATTTTTGATGCTCTGCCTTTTATCATCATTGCTTTGCTTAGACTGAATGTAACATTGGTCAAAATGTCCAATGCAAAAACACACATTTTTTTGACCGGTTTGAATAGTGTAACTGGTGATACTGTAAATATTGTGATATATTTTGGGTGATTTTATCTCTTCAATGCATTATACAATGTGAAGTACTTTTATAAATCAAGGTGTGTAAAGCAAATTGACCAAATGCCATTGTTGAGAAAGTACCACGCCAATGGATATCACATTCTTCAACCAACATGTTGACCTATAGGAAGAGGGAACTCCTACTTTATGTCTGATTCATTTGATTTGTCATGAGTCAAAAGGTCTTGAATTGAGCAATGTGAAATAATGTGAAATCCTGTATTGTCTGAAACTGTGTAGCTAGCATTGTCATTCATGAAAGGCCTAAACGTCCAGGATGCAGAGAAACAGAAATCCCCCTCAGGACAATGGAGGAAAGGAACATAATTGGATGGGAACAAACAGACCAGCCAGCCGTACCCTTCTTCCTCACATCTTTTTGATGCTCTGCCCTTTATCAATGTAAAATTATTTTTTTAATCAGTGTGTAAAACAAATTGACCAATTGCCATTGTTGAGAAAGTACCATGCCAACTGATATCACATTCTTCAACCAACATGTTGACCTATAGGAAGAGGGAACTCCTACTTTATGTCTGATTCATTTGATTTGTCATGAGTCAAAAGGTCTTGAATTGAGCAACATGTGAAATAATAAAATGGGTTGAAGGCAGTGGGGGTGAAGGGTGCTGCTGGATATGTATTTAATACACAAGTTAGGTTTTTCTTTGCCTCTATTCCAGCAACACACATCCTCTATAGTTGCTTTTTCACTGGTCAACATTCACAAGGGGGCGACAGAGGTTTTCTTGGTGTCTTCTCATTTGTTGTGAAAGCAAAAGAAGAGTCTCTTGTCTTGTTGTCTTCCCTTGCTAGCAAGTTTGCTTAACACTGCAAGCTAGCTAGCCTTTTGAAATAATCAGATTTCTAATTAAATAATATTAAATGGCAAATACTTATACTTCCCGGTGCAACCTACAACATTATCCCAATTTGATATGCTGCTTCAATGTACTGGCTCAAGCAAGTTGGAAATCGCAAATTCATCAATGAGTAGTTCGGAAGGAATCAATGACTAACTGCAAGTGCTGCAAAGCAATCACTATTTTGCTTCCCCCGCCTGCTATTTGGTGGAGAGGGTGTGTGATCCAAGTCTGGGTTTAAGGGTCTCTTTTCCAAGCATAAAAGGATAAACATTCACATGAAATATCATGGGCCAGAAAAGGTTGAATACATTGGCCATGAGGTCAATCCGTCATTACTTCTGCTGCCTTAAAAACAGCTGGAAACTCAGAACTGGGACTTCAGTGAGTTCCAGACAACTGGGAACTCGGAAGAAAACGAGCTCAGACTGGGAAAAAAAAAACATTTTGAACGGTCATCCATCTTGGATTCCAAGTCGGGCCCCTTTCTAGAGCTCCGACCTGAAGATCACTGAAGTCATGAATCAACCTTGTTTTTTTCAGAGTTCCCAGTTGTATATTGTAGCTTAGAAAGTAATACTAAATGTATGTTGTGTAGTAAGCTGTTAGTAGCCCATGAGCCTCACCCTAATAATTTGGTCCCTTTCCCCTTCATAACGTAGCCTATTTTTCTGACTTGGTGGTGCAAGTGTAGCCTAGAGCCTGTTTTAGAGAAACGTCATCATCAAATATTGTAAGAGCTTTCATTGTCTGCCAATATTCCCCCTTTATTTATCCTACGGTTCTGACTTTTTTTTAGAGGGTAGATCAGCTATAATATTACAGATAGATTGTAGCTTCCAAATATTGTAGCTTCCTAAAAATTCCCTGTTGTTGGTCAGTTAGGATCACCACTTTATTTGAAGATTGTGAAATGTCAGAATAATAGTAGAGAGAATGATTTATTTCAGCTTTTATTTCTTTCATCACATTCCCAGTGGGTCAGAAGTTTACATTCACTCAATTAGTATTTGGTAGCATTGCCTTTAAATTGTTTAACTTGGGTCAAACGTTTCAGGTAGCCTTCCACAAACTTCCCACAATAAACTGGGTGAATTTTGTCCCATTCCTCCTGACAGAGCTGGTGTAACTGAGTCGGGTTTGTAGGCCTCCTTGCTCACACATGCTTTTTCAGTTTTGCCCACAAATGTTCTATGGGATTGAGGTCAGGGCTTTATGATGGCCACTCCAATACCTTGACTTTGTTGTCCTTAAGCCATTTTGCCACAACTTTGGAAGTGTGCTTGGGGTCATTGTCCATTTGGAAGAGCCATTTGCGACCAAGCTTTAACTTCCTGACCGATGTCTTGAGATGTTGCTTCAATATATCCACATAATTTCCCACCTCATGATGCCATCTATTTTGTGAAGTTCACCAGTCCCTCCTGCAGCAAAGCACCCCCACAACATGATGCTGCCATCCCCGTGCTTCACGGTTGGGATGGTGTTCTTCGGCTTGCACTTTTGTACCTGTTTCCTCCAACATCTTCACAAGGTCCTTTGCTGTTGTTCTGGGATTGATTTGCACTTTTCGCACCAAGGTACGTTCATCTCTAGGAGAAAGAACGCATCTCCTTCCTGAGCGGTATGACGGCTGGGTGGTCCCATGGTGTTTATACTTGCGTACTATTGTTTATACAGACGAGCGTGGTACCTTCAGGTGTTTGGAAATTGCTCCCAAGGATGAACCAGACTTGTGGAGGTCTACAATTATATTTCTGAGGTCTTGGCTGATTTCTTTTGATTTTCCATTGATCAATCAAAGAGGCACTTGAAATGTCAAGGTAGGCCTTGAAATACATCCACAGCTACACCTCCAATTGACTCAAATTATGTCAATTAGCCTATCAGAAGCTTCTAAAGCCATGATATCGTTTTCTGTCATTTTCCAAGCTGTTTATTAATTTCTAATATCTATTCGATAATATATCCGTCGGGACAATTCGTTTTTCAGTAGGACCGATTGGAGTAATGGCTACCTCTGTATTTTACGCGAGAATCTCTCTCGGAGCCACCATGTGACCACTTACGCAATGTGGCCCCCTACGGCTATTCTTCAACAGAAATGTGTAAAACTACGTCACAATGCTGTAGACACCTTGCGGAATACTTAGAAAGCGTAAGCTCGTTGATGGCACACTCACAGCTCAATAGGGATTCATTGGAACGCAGCGCTTTCAAAACCTGGGGTACTTCCGGATTGGATTTTTTCTCAGGCTTTTGCCTGCAACATCAGTTCTGTTATACTCACAGACAATATCTTTACAGTTTTGGAAACGTTAGAGTGTTTTCTATCCAAAGCGATCCAAAATATTCTAGCATCTTGTCCTGACAAAATATCCCGTTTAAAACGGGGACGTTTTTTTGAAAATACTGCCCCTAGAGTCGCAACAGGTTTTAATAGGCTCTTTTCCAAGTTTAAAATTATAAACATTCAAAATGTTCTATGCTGTCAATAAAGCATGATTTGTGCTGTGCTTGAAACAACTGTTAACTCTGGACTGTGAAAACTTGACTTCAGTGAGTTCAAGACAACTGGGAATTCGGGAATAAACAAGCTCCGACTGGGAAAACAAGTTTTGAATGGTCATCCAACTCGGAATTGTAAATACGGCCTCTTTCTAGAGCTACGACCTGAAGATCAATGATGTCATCGTGATTCGACCTTGTTTTTTCAGAGTTCCCAGTTGTTTTGAAAGCACCATAAATCCAGAGAATGCCAGACTTTGATGACAAAAGTTGCCCACGAAGGACCGCAGCACCACCTTCTTGTTCATGTGAGCACAGCACAACAAGGTGAGTCCCAAAATGTATTGTATGCTGCTGCATAAATGATGTAATATACCAGGGAGATATATATACTGTAGCTAAGAAAGTAATACTACGTGTATGTTGTGTAGTGAGATGTTAGTATCCCATGTGCCTCACACTAATAATTTGGTCTATTTATCCCTCTTAATTTTGCCTACTGTTCTGACTTGGTGGTGCACATGTAGTCCATAACCTGTTTTAGAGAAATGTAATCATTGAATATTGTAACGGCTTTCATTGTCTGCTTATATGCCCCCTTTATTTATCCTACGGTTCTGACTTGGTGTAGGGGGAGAACACCGTAAGAACGGTCCAAGTTCTGAATAATGTCGCTGTACATTTCAAAAGTGCTAAACAAATAGTTATATTGACTATGTCCATCCTAGCTCGCTCATTAATGTCTAAATAGAAATGACGGATTACCTCTTATCCACTTGTTGTCCCCTTATGCCATAGTTTGTACATCTCAATTGTCATTAGAAACCACATTTGTTCAAGCAAGTCAGCCATATCAGTTATGTTTTTTTATGGCTGTAAATGAGGCTGAATGAACTGTTTCGCTGTCAGACAAGATACCGCTGATAGCCAGGTGTAGCTGTGGTAAGATGTTGGGACTGCTGTTGGGAGAGCTTTATGTAGGTCCTAACAGTTTGGGGGCACCGTTTGTCACCGTTATAGTGCAATTAATGTATTGTTTGGTGTTGTGTTGTGTAGTGGCATGCTGGCATGCATCCCACCAATTTTCTAAAACTTTGGCAAAGAGTCAAGTCTATTAAACTTAGTGCACTGTGTTCTGTCATGGAAATTGCAAGATTATGTTATAATGCTTGTATTGTATTATAATGGTTGTTTTATTCGACAGAATAGAGTATTCTGTTAACTATTGTGTGTGTGTTTTACTGAGGAGGGCTTCTATGAGATAGCACTGACGGAGGAGATTTACGATGTCTTTGGGTGATAAAACCTAAAGAGCATTCCAGAGAACACGAGCTAATGGTTCTGTTCTATACCGTACCAGGGAGAGACGGTTCCAGTTTGGAGAAGGAGGACCAGACACTGGTCTTTACAATAAAGTAGATACTTTTCATACAAATCTTAACCTTGTGACCATTCTATGTATCTGTTGTTCGTCATATAGGTTGAGTGGGGTGTATCTTGGCTATAAAAGATCTTTGTACTTTTGTGTTGTCACTTTCAATGGTTCATTAGAAATGGCGCATCATTGAAAGTCAAGTGCTATTGCAAAGCTCTTATTATTAAAAATGTAGTTTAAGTATAACTCTGACTGGTGTGTGAAGTTTGTTTCTCCTCATTTGGTAATACAGAAATTAGCCACCACAGTTCATAACATATTTCAGTTTTGGGAACAGAAAAATATATTGAAATCAGATTTTTACATCGATTAGAAAATCAGCAGAATGTCGGCCCAGTTTCACCTAGTACCTGCCTCTCCCACTACCCGTAACTGAATTCCTCTCAGTACCATATTTGGTGGTGAGAAAATGTTTTAAACGGATGCTTCAGCTTTATAGCCTATGTGACGTGTCTGGGTTACCCCAACTGTCTGCGCTATTACATGCTGTGGTCCTGTGACCACCTGACACAATTTTGGTACAATGTCTGTGCTATCATATCATTGTGTCTAGGAATTTATATCAAATCAAATAAAATTGTATTTGTCACATGCGCCGAATACAACAGTGAAATGCTTAGTTACAAGCCCTTTACCAGCAATGCAGTTTTAAGAACAATACATAAAAAATGTATAAATAAAAGTAACAAATAATTAAAGAGCAGCAGTAAAATAGCAATAGTGAGGCTATATACAGGGTTACCGGTACAGAGTCAATGTGCGGGGGCACCGGTTAGTCGAGGTAATTGAGGTAATATGTACATGTAGGTAAAGTTATTAAAGTGACTATGCATAGATAATAAACAGAGAGTAGCAGCAGCGTATAAGAGACGGGAGCAGCAACATTATGTACAAAATCAGTTACAAAATATGCGGGGAAAAAAAAAAACAATAGCACGGTTGGTTAAGAGCCCATAAAACGGCGGCCATCTTCTTCGGCCCCATCCATCTCCATGATTATGTCTTTTGGGAAATGTATATATTGGTTACCAATATCAAATAAAGTTTTGTAACTTTGGTCAAATTGCAGATTTTTTTTATTTTATAGCTATCAATTGGAAGGCATCACACTCACCGTCAATAACGAACTGGAGGACTGAACTATGTGGTTACATTCCATTCCATTCTGTGTTTTACAAAATTAACCAAAGCAAAAGACACATTTGATCAAATCTGGAAACCTTATATTGACTTGAGGAGTGTGACATTTCTCAGCCGATATAATCGCGTGTGATTTTGAAATGTATATTTGATACGTTCAAGTACAGGTGTGGGCATGTTGAGGTGTGTATTATGTGTGGTGGTTATGTTTTTTGTTGTCGTGTTGTTCCTGTTTGTGTTTAGAAAAATGAAAGGTGAAAAAAAAATAAAGAATGCGAGATGGAAAGATGGACATTTTTCTGAGAAATTAAGCTTTGCTGCTTTTGTGTCACTTTGGGTTTCACCAACATTGTAAATAAGCATTAAGGATGTTTATGAAATTATTACTATGAGGCACATTGAACGCTGTTTGGGTCTTTGCGTGTGAAAAATATATAACACTATTTGATGCGTTAAATGAGCTTTTGTGGGCAAATTTTGTAATCAAATTCTGGCATTCTCTGGATTTATGGTGGGAACTCGGGGGGGGAAAACACACAGACACTCCATTGAATAGTAGGCTAACGTTAGTGGTTGCTTTGCAATGCTTGCAGTTAGCCACTGATTCCTTCCAAACAACTCATTGTTGTATTTGCAATTTCCAACTTGTTGTGTAATCTTTATGTCCAATGGCCGATGAGAACTGATACATTTTATCTATAATTTCGCTTCATTATATGACAAGGATTATATGACAAAAATGTAAAAGTATTTGACAGTAGATTGTCAACTTGATTCATGATGACTGCTATAGCTAAGACTTTGAAAGTAAGATGTTGACATGATCAGTCCAATCAAAGCTACTGTACATATAACGTGATTTGACATAATTTTATCTGTGGCCAATGACCTTGAGCTTTCTTGGAAGGGCACTTGTAATATAACTCTATGGCAGGACCCAAAGGGCTGAAATGTTGTATGTCTACTCTTACTAAGGACATAAACTTGGCGATGGCGTACTGTCCCCATGAGTGACAGAACACAGCCAATCATGGCGCAATGCTCCTATTTTCTGCTGGCTCGCATCACCACCACAGAAAGCACTGAGCTAGGCTGAAACACCTGCATTTTGGAGCTGCCTTACTCAAGAAAACAAAAACGATATGTGACAGTATTAATGCCAAAATAACTTACAAAACAGGCAAGCCCCCCAAATACAATTGTATTTTTTATTGCTAAAAATGTGTGGCTCAAAACACGTTGGGCTTTAAAAAAAAAAAAAAAATAGTGAGTGCTGTGTTTGATGGTAGGGTATTTTTTTATTTTGTTTTTTCGACGAAAGTATAAGGGAGTTGTTCTCCAGTCTAATAGCTGGCGGTAATGCAACATTTATTGGATGCCAACCGCCGGTAAACCTCATCGAAGAAGAAAATGAAGGCGGCGCTCCGTAGTTTTGATACCTCCTAGCCAACTTCCGATTCTGGTACAACACCCAAGGAGAACGAAGACGGGCGAAACAACGTGAAGGTATTTTATTTAAAAAATAAGCGTTTTATTTATCAGATTGAAGAGCACACATGTTGGTGTGTTCAACTTATAGCCAAATAAAAATATTTGGTAACATTAATGTTGGTTTAGCTATCCCATCTACCGTCCTGCGACGGTAGCTAAATAACGTTAAGCCACACTTGAAATGGCTGACTAACTTGGCTAGCTAGCTAAGAACTGTTAGAACTGGCTAACCATGCTGTATTTTGTTTCAGTTCGCGCCGCAGACATGTTTTTCTTAGTTATTACGCAAGTGTTACTAATCAATTGGCTAGTTTACTAGCTAGATGTGCTAGCCGTGTGGCCGAGTTAACGTTAGCTAGCGCTAGTTAGCTACAATGCGAGGTATACGGGGAATAATCATGAGTGCACACCGTAGCAAACAGTTGCAAAACATTTCGCAACGAACGAGATTCTATTGGGCAAATAAACATGTCAGTTTCGTCCCGTTGTCTTTGTGAATACACCACAGTTAGCCACTACAGTGGAATGTTTTGGCTCTTGCTTTATGCTTATCACATTCTTCTCAGAACAGAAGATAAACTCGGCCACACGCTTCTCTATTGACTAGTCACACCTGACTATCCAGCTGATGCCTTCACAAAATATGTTAGCCATTAGATTGTATAGCATAGCACGCCTAAATCTTAGTTTAAAGCTGTTACATAAAACCTATTGTTTACTAAATACAAGCTAACTAGGTAAATAATCATACATAATCTCTTGTTTAGTTGTCAGCTGGTTAGTCACGTGTTTAAATTCACTTGTACATTTTCTTCATAGATTGCTGACAAGACTGCGATACGAGTATCAACAGATAAATATCAATGCTATGAGTTGCATTTTTAAAATTCTCTGTTTTTTTCAGGTAGGCTATGGCTCGCGGGCAACAGAAGATTCAATCCCAGCAAAAGAACGCCAAGGCGGCAGCTGCTAAAAAGAAGGGAGCGGCAGCAGACCAGAAGACTGCAGCCAAGGCAGCACTTGTCCACACCTGTCCTGTATGCCGGGTGAGTGTTAGTGGTTGGTAGTTTATGTGCCTTTAGTAGGCAGGGCTAGGGCTGTTATGGTGATTGTATTACCGCCACACCAACGGTCACGAGTATGACGGCAGGCAAACTCCACGTGACCGTTTAGTCACTAATTAGGCTTCTCCAAGCTCTGATGCTACTGCTAGTTACTAGTAGCCTACCAAACTTGCTAACTGCCTGGAACTCAGCACTCTGTTGTCCCTCTAATTACTCTGACGCAAATGTAATCGACTATCTAATCAAACACTTCATGAGAGGTCATGTTGCACAACATTTCTATAGGCTATGCAATTACGTGATGGCCTTTATTAAAAAGAGGAGGATCCCATCAGCTTTCTATAGGCTAGGCCTACTATATTTATTTCTCAACTTTCCTAATATTCAGCACAATACTTATCTTTACAGCAGGAGTATAGCCTACATGGCTGACATGAAAATGAACCACAGGAAAAGCATCCTCCATTCGCTATTTAAGTGCATAGATGACATGCATTTTTCCCGCTGCCCATGTTTTGAGACTGGTGCATGATAACGGTCCATTTTAAATCAACATCAGAAATGGATAAGGATGTGCGCAGTTGTGTCTTTGATGTGTCTGTCTTCACTTTTAATCTGTAAGAAAGACCCAATCCTGTGACGGAGCCATGTGAGTGAGAAGTGCTTTGGCACCCAGCTGGGAGAAGAGAATTGTAATCATTATATTCAGCCCAAGACCACGCTGCCACTGGCCGCAAAAGGCATGGATTTTTTTAGGGGGCATTACGGCCACACGGGATGCCACTGGGAAATTCGAGGCATTATCAAGTGCTTGCCAAATTGTGAAGGAAAGACTGATGAAGTGTGTACAGCTTGCGCAAAAACAAAGCAGAGCTCATGCCTTTCATGCAACTTTTTTCAAATCATCATTAGTCGCATCATGCAGCCTTAGAATGTATTAAAAATCTAAATATATAGCCCAGCATGGGTATCACAACAAAAGTTAGATAAATAATGGAGAACATATTCTATTTTATTTAGCTATGTTTAATTGTTCTTCATACTGTAAAATAATATAAAATAATTCCATGCAATTCTAAGCAAATCTTGTCTGTTACATGAACTAGTGTAGCCCACAGCCATAGGGCATAGCCAGATCAGGGCCTAACATAAGGACAACAAAGTATGCTATTCTGTTCTTCTGAAATAGACTACATTTTCTTCATGTCATGTTTCTTTAGACCTGTCTAAAATGTATTTATTGTGAAGGTGTGGGCTATATTACATAGATTTTAGACATTTTAAAGTGTAGATGTTCCAAAGGTCTGTATCAGTGGCTTGAATGCTATGCGTGGAAGCCAGGAGATGCTAAATGTGTAACTTCTTATGGGCCAACATCCGGTGAAATTCAAACTACAATATTATAAATATTTAACTTTCATAAAATCACAAGTGTAATACATCAAAATAAAGCTGAACTTCTTGTTAATCCAGCCACTGTGTCAGATTTCAAAAAGGCTTTACAGCGAAAGCAAACCATGCGATTATCAGAGGACAGCGCCCCGCATACAAACACATGAAACATATTTCAACCAGGCAGATGCGACACAAAAGTCAGAAATAGCGATATAAAAAATGCCTTACCTTTGATCTTCTGTTGGCACTCCAAAAGGTCCCAGTTACATCACAAATGGTCATTCTGTTCGATAATGTCCTTCTTTATATCCATAAAAACTCAGTTTAGCTGGCGCGCTTTAGTCAATAATCCACCCAGTTTCCCTCCATCAAAATGCATACAAAATGAAACACCAAACGTTACTAAAACTTTTCCAAGCAAGTCAAACAACGTTTATAAACAAACCTTAGGTACCCTAATATGTAAATAAACAATACAATTTGCGATGGAGAATCGTTAGTCTTTACCGGAGAAAAATACCAAAGAACGTGCTCTCTTCCACGCGCTTGGAAACGCTACAGCCAAAATGGGAGCCACCTAGAAAAACTCATTTTTCCAAAAAAACAGCCAGAAACTCTTTCTAGAGACTGTTGAGATCTAGTGGAAGCCCTAGGAACTGCAATCTGGGAGGACTTGGCCTTATAATTAAAGTGGTAAGCTGATGTTTTTTGGGGGGGGGTTGTCCTCAGGGTTTCGCCTGCCATATCAGTTCTGTTATACTCACAGACATAATTCTAACAGTTTTAGAAACTTTAGTGTTTTCTATTCAAATATATGCATATCCTAGCTTCTGGGCCTGAGTAACAGGCAGTTTACTTTGGGCACGCTTTTCATCCGGACATCAAAATACTGCCACCTACCAAAGAGAGGTTAACAGTCAATTACTGTGAGACCGGCAGTTATTTGCTTGACAATAGCGAACTGACAATTTCATGACACCTGTTTTGGTAATTTCAACTAGATCATCAAATAAATAAATCACAGCATGTTTTGGGGTTCATTTAGTAGTTTTTACTAGATTTTTAAGTACATAACCATTGAAAATGAATGTTGAAAGTTACATTTGTCCAAAACTTAAGTTGCTGCTTCTGTTTGACAAGACATTTTGATAAATATCCCAATAAAAATAAAAACATGTTCAAATTGATAACCAATATGCAGAAAGTGTTATATATTGAAAACCTAAAATGTACTATATACACATGTGCAACAGTCATAAAATGACTTTTGTATTTTTTAACTTCTTGCTCCTACTTGAGACGCAGACGTCTCAAGTAGGCACCTGGAAATGCGCTATGCTAAATGTACTCGTTAAATCTCAAACGTCCATTAAAATATACATGCAGGGTATTGAATTAAAGCTACACTCGTTGTGAATCTAGCCAACAAGTCAGATTTTTAAAATGCTTTTCGGCGAAAGCATGAGAAGCTATTATCTGATAGCAACACCCCAAAATGACTGAAGGCGAGGTAAACAAAAGAATTAGCGTAGCCGGCGCTACACAAAAACGCAGAAATAAAATATAAAACATTCATTACCTTTGATGATATTCTTTGTTGGCACTCCTATATGTCCCATAAACATCACAAATTGGTCTTTTTCCCGATTAAATCCGTCCATGAATGCCCAAAATATCCATTTGTATAGCCTGTCTGCATCACGAAAAAAGCTCTCTTCCAACACGCAACGTCATGTTTAAAAATTATATAAGTTGCCTATATTCTTTGACAAAACACTTCAACCTACTTTTATAACCCAACTTTAGGTATTTGTAAACGTTAATAAGCAATCAAATTGATCACTGGGCGATCTGTATTCAATAGCAGCTACAAAAGAAAAGTGTCCATTTTTCAATCTTCCAAAATCGATTGAGGTAGGCTGGATGGAATCACGGATCTATTGGTAATGTCTCAAAGGATTTTTGTCAATGAATATGACGTTTTTGGCGACATCGTGTGGAAGCTGTAGGAATTGCATCCGTCTCCATATTAAATTTGGTTTCCTTTTTAAATAATCCATGAAAGGGGCGCATGGATACTTTTTTCAGATTTCAGTGACCAGTTTTTCTTGCGCTTTTCGATGAAACACACGCTCTGTTATAGTCACAGCCGTGATTTAACCAGTTTTAGAAACTTCAGAGTGTTTTCTATCCACACATACTAATCATATGCATATACTATATTCCTGGCATGAGTAGCAGGACGCTGAAATGTTGCGCGATTTTTAACAGAATGTTCGAAAAAGGAGGGGGTAGGATAAAGAGGTTAAACATGCACCATATAAACTGTACATGCACCAAAACCTCTGTTTTGATAAATAACTGATATCGATTAGGGTGGAAATCAGGTTGTACGTGCTGTTGAAATTAACACAACTTTAAAAAACACATGGAAACTGGAGAATTTTTTTACATCACTGGTTAGAGAACAACCCGCAGAAGACAGTCGGGTTCATTTGAGGGATGCAATTTCATTTGGGGGTCGCCAAAAAGAAAAGAGAAACTCAACACTTATTTGTCAATCACTCATATCGATATCACGTTGAAATCAATTACGCGAGAGGGGGAGATGAGGTGGCACGTCCTGTTAAAACTAGCATGGCTCAACCATCAGGAAATAATCACTGGTTAGAGGACAATTTGTAGAAGACGGCTAACAACCTTTTTAGTCAAGTGTGTCGCCAACGTGGTAAGTGTAACGCAACACTTTTTTTTTTGTTAATCACTTCCATCGATATCCCGCTGAAATCAATAGAACAGGGGGCATACGTTTCGGGTGTAGTGCTGTTTGAACTAACACTATTCAAAGGCCACACGGAAACTTGGAATAACCTATACATAGTCGGTTAGATGAGTACTTGAAGGCTTATATCTATATTTTGGAATGTTGATTTCGGGAAGGCTTCCATCATGGAATAGGGACCAGACCACTTTTTTTGTTAGTTAACCTAAACGAATCACGGCCCTCTATAGAATAACAGTTGACTGCTATTTAAGTAATGGTTTGACTGTCAAATCCATGTATTGGTGTGTGGCCATTGACTTTTATGGCGAGACCGCCCCAAATTTTCTGTGACATTTCCTGAACTCTGCGCATCCCAGCACTTGGAAAAATTAATTGTACAAAACCTAAGATATTGATCTGTTTAAAACAATCAATCTTATGTCATCGTGAAGTCTATAACATTTTAGACTAACATCACCAATCTGAGGTTAACATTTTGTGTAATTCCACTAAGTTTTATAGGCTAAAAATGCAAGCTTGTGAACACAAACTGTCCGCATTTGGGAAATTCGCTCAATATACAATTTACAATGGCAAAGAAATTCAACGTGTCAATTTAAGATGATTGTATTTGTTGCCTACATACAAAGTATTACCAAAAGTACATATATTTCAAGGGACATAACACTGAGACCCCTGGACATGGGTGGCGGAATATTTGTGTGATGACCTAAAATAGGGGCAGAAGCTCACCGGCACCAGCAGTCTCTCCAACCACCCCTGAACGTCAGAGTCATTTAACCATTTAGAGAGTTGAACAAATGCTTGGCACTCTAGACTTGAGCCTCCATAGTCTGTGCAGCAACCTGACCGTTTCACGTGCCTACCTTTAGGTTTCTCTCAGTGCAGTCCATTGTACTGGCATGTGTGATGTGTAGTAGTTTGATGCATCTTATTACTTTGTTTGTTTGTCACCCGAAAATTCAGTCTCAGCCAATGATTGTTAATATCCTCCATTCCTTACCTGACCCTTACAGACGCAGATGCCGGATCCGAAGACATTCAAACAGCACTTTGAGAGCAAGCATCCCAAGTCCCCAATGCCACCAGAGCTGGTTGATGTTGAGGCTTAAAACGATCACACACACAACGGACCTACAGTTGGGGTAAGATGCTCACATCATTCAGACTTGCAGTGTACATGTCAGCAGCAAGCTTTTGCCCTACTGTATGCTTCAGTTATGTTGTATTGCTCAACATGTGGAAATGTTGTCACTCATCGTCTTTCATGTTGTGACTCATTGTCTTTCATGTTGTGATTCACAGATACACGATTTGAACACTGCGACTGGTATAATGGCGTCAAGGGACATAACACTGAGACCCCTGGACATGGGTGGGGGAATATTTGTGTGACGACCTACAATGGGGGCAGAAGCTCACCGGCACCCCATCTTATATGTCCAACCACCCCTGAACGTCAGACTGTATTGAAGCAACCATCTTACTTCTATGAGCCCACTCTACGTACATCCCATATTCCTATGCTGCTTCCTTCACTTAATTCCTCTTTCAATAACATCTAGACTAATTTACAAGTCTACAAGTTTCATTACTTTTTTTGCTACTTTTTCTCATCTGTATACTGCTGTCCTACGTTTGCCCCCAACTCTTTTCTATACCTCCCCCCATACACTTGTTCAGATGTTCTTGATCATTTCTGCTTTCTTTGAGGACGGTGTCATGGATTTGATATAAGGTCAAGACCGTGCCTGGTTCTGCCTATATAAAGACCCTGGTCGAAACGAGGCCAAATCCTGTAGTAGTTTTGGTCTGTATGCAAAGATCACTTTTGATAATCCATGTTGTAACAATTTTTTTGTTGTTGCTTTTTACCATTTCCAATAAATTTTGCGATATATATGGAAGCATTCCACTGCCTATTTGATCCATTCTGAAGGAAAGCAGTGAGTAGGTTTTGTTTGTATGTGTGTTGAGAGGTTATGTATGCCTTGTAATCCTACCAGAAAATCGGGACTTCCGAATGCAAGTTAAAAGCAATTCCATCTATACTGATACCAGACAAATGCGTACTTAAGTATTTTCAATATACTGTAGCTGAATAGGGGTGACACTATCTATGGATTTCACATTACTGGATGAGCGCACAGCCAAGCCTGGTAGGGCATAGGCCCACCCACTGGGGAGCCAGGGACAGCCAATCACAATTAGTTTGTATTTATGAAAAATACTCTTCAGCTGCCCGGGTGGCTGGTCTCAGATGATCCCACAGGTGAAGAAGCCAGATGTGGAGGGCAAGCGTGGTTGTGAGGCCGGTTGGAAGTACTGCCAAATTCTCTAAAATTACGGGGGTGACTTATGGTAGAGAAGTGGACATTCCTGCAGTCCGCATACCAATCGCACAATCCCTCAGAACGTCAGAAATCTGTGGCATTGTGTTGTGACAAAACTGCACATTTTAGTGGCCTTTTGTCCCCAGCAAAAGGTGCACCTTTGTAATGATCATGCTGTTTAATCAGCTTCTTGATATGGGGCACCTGTCGGGTGGATGGATTATCTTGGCAAAGGAGAAATTCTCACTAACAGGGATGTAAACAAATATGAGACAAATTAGCTTTTTGTATGGAACATTTCTGGGATTTTTTATTTCAACTCATGAAACATGGGAACAACATTTTACATTTCTTTTGTTCAGTATACAGTCCTCCAGAAAAATGTTGACAAGGACTTACATCACTGTGTATTCGTTCCTCTGTACATACAAAAATGGCCAAACGTTTTTTTTTTCCCATTTTTCAATTGCTACTAATTTGTACTGGTTAAAAGTATGATTAAAGAATAAGAAAAACATTGGATAAGTTTTGCGAACCATGTTTAGTACATCTAAAAGAGACTGAGAAATTCTAGCCATCAAGTGTTGAATTTTAACATGATCATTTATAATACAGTACTTTACAGAATATATGACATGAAAGGGTGATGTAATTATCTGAATTACTGTAGATTTTAATAGTTTAGTTAATCAAGAGGGAAGTATGGTTATTGTTCATATACCACTCTCGCACTCAAAATAAATATTAGATACATAGTATATATCAGCATATTGACAGATTATTGCTATCAACTGCTGGTTGCAAGTTATATTACCCTGTTGGCATCTTTTGGAACAATGGCAATTAAGTTGATGTAGAATAGATAGATGGGCTACCACTGGTGTCACAGGCATCCACAGGTCTTGACCACCATGTTGCGATGCTTCTTTAGGATCACATTGTTGTTGTTATCGTAGAAGAGTACAGAGATGGGACTGAGCTTGGTGGGTGCGCAGCACGCTTTGGGAACCTCATCTGGCTTCAGAAGGTTAACCTGCCATTGAAAACGGTAAATCAGACTCATTCATACATGCACTTTCATATAGTCAATGATAATATCCTGTTATAAAAGAGAGATGGGTTATTTAAGCAATAAGGCCTAGGGAAGAGTGGTATGTTGGCCATGAACCACAAACCTCTAGGTTTTTCTGTATTTTGACTATATACATTGTACACTACAAAACTATGAAATAACACATCTAGAATCATGTGGTAACCAAAAAAGTGTTATATCAAAACTTATTTTATATTTGAGATTCTTCAAATAGCCACCCTTTGCCTTGATGACAGCTTTGCACACTCTTGGCATTCTCTCAACTAGCTTCACCTGGAATGCTTTTCCAACAGTCTTGAAGGGGTTCCCACATATGCTGAGCACTTGTTGGCTACTTTTCCTTTACTCTCCGGGCCGACATCCCAAAACATCTGAATTTGGTTGAGGTTGGGGGATTGTGGAGGCCAGGTCATCTGATGCAGCACTCCGTCACTCCCCGTCTTGGTAAAATAACCCTTACACAACCTGGAAGTGTGTTGGATCATTGTCCTGTTGAAAAACAAATTAATTATCCTGAGTGGCGCAGTTGTCTAAGGCACTGCATCGCAGTGGGAGCTGTGCAGCTAGAGATCCTGGTTCGAGTCCAGGCTCTGTCGCAGCCGGCCGCGACAGGGAGGCCCATTGGGTGGCACACAATTGGCCCAGCGTCGTTAGGGTAGGGTTTGACCGGCAGGGATGTTCTTGTCCCATCGCGCTCTAGCAACTCCTGTGGCACCCGGTATACAGTGTTTCCTCCGACACATTAGTGGCTGGCTTCCGGGTTAAGCAGGCATTGTGTCAAAAAGCTGTGCGGCTTGGCTGGGTTGAGTTTCGTAGGACGCACGGCTCTCAACCTTCGCCTCTCCCGAGTCCATACGGGAGTTGTAGCGATGAGACAAGACTGTAACTACTAATTCGATACCACGAAAAAAGGGTAAAAGTAACAAACCATTTTTTTAAATAATAATTTATAAAAACAACTGATAGTCCGTCCCACTAAGCCCAAACCAGATGGGATGACGTATCGCTTCAGAATGCTGTTGAAGCCATGCTGGTTAAGTGTGAATTCAAAACTAAGACTGTGTCACCAGCAAAGCACCCCCACACCATAACACCTCCTCCATGCTTTACGGTGGGAAATACACATGCAGAGATCATCCGTTCAGCTACACCGCGTCTCACAAAGACAAGGCGGTTGGAACAAAAAATCTCCAATTTGGACTCCAGACCAAAGGACAAATTCCCATCGGTCTAATATCCATTCCTCATGTTTCTTGGCCAAAGCAAGTCTCTTATTCTTATTGGAGTCCTTTAGTAGTGGTTTCTTTGCAGGAATTCAACCATGAAGGCCTGATTCACACAGTCTCCTCTGAACAGTTGATATTGAAATTTGTCAGTTACTTGAACTCTGTGAAGCATTTATTTGGTTAGCAATTTCTGAGGCTGGTAACTCTAATGAACTTATCCTTTGCAGCAGAGGTAACTCTGGGTCTTCCATTGCTGTGGTGGTCCTCATGAGAGCCAGTTTAATCATAGCGCTTGATTGACAGTTTCTTCAAGTGTAGTCACAAAAACAAAGTTCTTGAAAGCACACCTGTTAAGTGAAATGCATTTCATGAAGCTGGTTGAGATAATGCCAAAAGTGTGCAAAGCTGTCATCAAGGCAAAGGGTGGCTACTTTAAAGAATCTAAAATATATTTTGATTCGTTTACTACCACTTTTTTGGTTACTACATGATTCATGGGTTATTTAAGCAATAAGGCCTAGGGAAGAGTGGTATGTTGGCCATGAACCACAAACCTCTAGGTTTTTCTGTATTTTGACTATATACATTGTACACTACAAAACTATGAAATAACACATCTAGAATCATGTGGTAACCAAAAAATTGTTATATCAAAACTTATTTTATATTTGAGATTCTTCAAATAGCCACCCTTTGCCTTGATGACAGCTTTGCACACTCTTGGCATTCTCTCAACTAGCTTCACCTGGAATGCTTTTCCAACAGTCTTGAAGGAGTTCCCACATATGCTGAGCACTTGTTGGCTGCTTTTCCTTTACTCTCCGGGCCGACATCCCAAAACATCTGAATTTGGTTGAGGTTGGGGGATTGTGGAGGCCAGGTCATCTGATGCAGCACTCCGTCACTCCCCGTCTTGGTAAAATAACCCTTACACAACCTGGAAGTGTGTTGGATCATTGTCCTGTTGAAAAACAAATTAATTATCCTGAGTGGCGCAGTTGTCTAAGGCACTGCATCGCAGTGGGAGCTGTGCAGCTAGAGATCCTGGTTCGAGTCCAGGCTCTGTCGCAGCCGGCCGCGACAGGGAGGCCCATTGGGTGGCACACAATTGGCCCAGCGTCGTTAGGGTAGGGTTTGACCGGCAGGGATGTTCTTGTCCCATCGCGCTCTAGCAACTCCTGTGGCACCCGGTATACAGTGTTTCCTCCGACACATTAGTGGCTGGCTTCCGGGTTAAGCAGGCATTGTGTCAAAAAGCTGTGCGGCTTGGCTGGGTTGAGTTTCGTAGGACGCACGGCTCTCAACCTTCGCCTCTCCCGAGTCCATACGGGAGTTGTAGCGATGAGACAAGACTGTAACTACTAATTCGATACCACGAAAAAAGGGTAAAAGTAACAAACCATTTTTTTAAATAATAATTTATAAAAACAACTGATAGTCCGTCCCACTAAGCCCAAACCAGATGGGATGACGTATCGCTTCAGAATGCTGTTGAAGCCATGCTGGTTAAGTGTGAATTCAAAACTAAGACTGTGTCACCAGCAAAGCACCCCCACACCATAACACCTCCTCCATGCTTTACGGTGGGAAATACACATGCAGAGATCATCCGTTCAGCTACACCGCGTCTCACAAAGACAAGGCGGTTGGAACAAAAAATCTCCAATTTGGACTCCAGACCAAAGGACAAATTCCCATCGGTCTAATATCCATTCCTCATGTTTCTTGGCCAAAGCAAGTCTCTTATTCTTATTGGAGTCCTTTAGTAGTGGTTTCTTTGCAGGAATTCAACCATGAAGGCCTGATTCACACAGTCTCCTCTGAACAGTTGATATTGAAATTTGTCAGTTACTTGAACTCTGTGAAGCATTTATTTGGTTAGCAATTTCTGAGGCTGGTAACTCTAATGAACTTATCCTTTGCAGCAGAGGTAACTCTGGGTCTTCCATTGCTGTGGTGGTCCTCATGAGAGCCAGTTTAATCATAGCGCTTGATTGACAGTTTCTTCAAGTGTAGTCACAAAAACAAAGTTCTTGAAAGCACACCTGTTAAGTGAAATGCATTTCATGAAGCTGGTTGAGATAATGCCAAAAGTGTGCAAAGCTGTCATCAAGGCAAAGGGTGGCTACTTTAAAGAATCTAAAATATATTTTGATTCGTTTACTACCACTTTTTTGGTTACTACATGATTCATGGGTTATTTAAGCAATAAGGCCTAGGGAAGAGTGGTATGTTGGCCATGAACCACAAACCTCTAGGTTTTTCTGTATTTTGACTATATACATTGTACACTACAAAACTATGAAATAACACATCTAGAATCATGTGGTAACCAAAAAATTGTTATATCAAAACTTATTTTATATTTGAGATTCTTCAAATAGCCACCCTTTGCCTTGATGACAGCTTTGCACACTCTTGGCATTCTCTCAACTAGCTTCACCTGGAATGCTTTTCCAACAGTCTTGAAGGAGTTCCCACATATGCTGAGCACTTGTTGGCTGCTTTTCCTTTACTCTCCGGGCCGACATCCCAAAACATCTGAATTTGGTTGAGGTTGGGGGATTGTGGAGGCCAGGTCATCTGATGCAGCACTCCGTCACTCCCCGTCTTGGTAAAATAACCCTTACACAACCTGGAAGTGTGTTGGATCATTGTCCTGTTGAAAAACAAATTAATTATCCTGAGTGGCGCAGTTGTCTAAGGCACTGCATCGCAGTGGGAGCTGTGCAGCTAGAGATCCTGGTTCGAGTCCAGGCTCTGTCGCAGCCGGCCGCGACAGGGAGGCCCATTGGGTGGCACACAATTGGCCCAGCGTCGTTAGGGTAGGGTTTGACCGGCAGGGATGTTCTTGTCCCATCGCGCTCTAGCAACTCCTGTGGCACCCGGTATACAGTGTTTCCTCCGACACATTAGTGGCTGGCTTCCGGGTTAAGCAGGCATTGTGTCAAAAAGCTGTGCAGCTTGGCTGGGTTGAGTTTCGTAGGACGCAGGGCTCTCAACCTTCGCCTCTCCCGAGTCCATGCGGGAGTTGTAGCGATGAGACAAGACTGTAACTACTAATTCGATACCACGAAAAAAGGGTAAAAGTAACAAACCATTTTTTTAAATAATAATTTATAAAAACAACTGATAGTCCGTCCCACTAAGCCCAAACCAGATGGGATGACGTATCGCTTCAGAATGCTGTTGAAGCCATGCTGGTTAAGTGTGAATTCAAAACTAAGACTGTGTCACCAGCAAAGCACCCCCACACCATAACACCTCCTCCATGCTTTACGGTGGGAAATACACATGCAGAGATCATCCGTTCAGCTACACCGCGTCTCACAAAGACAAGGCGGTTGGAACAAAAAATCTCCAATTTGGACTCCAGACCAAAGGACAAATTCCCATCGGTCTAATATCCATTCCTCATGTTTCTTGGCCAAAGCAAGTCTCTTATTCTTATTGGAGTCCTTTAGTAGTGGTTTCTTTGCAGGAATTCAACCATGAAGGCCTGATTCACACAGTCTCCTCTGAACAGTTGATATTGAAATTTGTCAGTTACTTGAACTCTGTGAAACATTTATTTGGTTAGCAATTTCTGAGGCTGGTAACTCTAATGAACTTGTCCTTTGCAGCAGAGGTAACTCTGGGTCTTCCATTGCTGTGGTGGTCCTCATGAGAGACAGTTTAATCATAGCGCTTGATTGACAGTTTCTTCAAGTGTAGTCACAAAAACAAAGTTCTTGAAAGCACACCTGTTAAGTGAAATGCATTTCATGAAGCTGGTTGAGATAATGCCAAAAGTGTGCAAAGCTGTCATCAAGGCAAAGGGTGGCTACTTTAAAGAATCTAAAATATATTTTGATTTGTTTACTACCACTTTTTTGGTTACTACATGATTCATGGGTTATTTAAGCAATAAGGCCTAGGGAAGAGTGGTATGTTGGCCATGAACCACAAACCTCTAGGTTTTTCTGTATTTTGACTATATACATTGTACACTACAAAACTATGAAATAACACATCTAGAATCATGTGGTAACCAAAAAAATGTTATATCAAAACTTATTTTATATTTGAGATTCTTCAAATAGCCACCCTTTGCCTTGATGACAGCTTTGCACACTCTTGGCATTCTCTCAACTAGCTTCACCTGGAATGCTTTTCCAACAGTCTTGAAGGGGTTCCCACATATGCTGAGCACTTGTTGGCTACTTTTCCTTTACTCTCCGGGCCGACATCCCAAAACATCTGAATTTGGTTGAGGTTGGGGGATTGTGGAGGCCAGGTCATCTGATG
This sequence comes from Oncorhynchus mykiss, assembly GCF_057628025.1. Taxonomy (NCBI): domain Eukaryota; kingdom Metazoa; phylum Chordata; class Actinopteri; order Salmoniformes; family Salmonidae; genus Oncorhynchus; species Oncorhynchus mykiss. The sequence continues at coordinate 46,347,270 of NC_143039.1, read as the reverse complement.
CAGCACTCCGTCACTCCCCGTCTTGGTAAAATAACCCTTACACAACCTGGAAGTGTGTTGGATCATTGTCCTGTTGAAAAACAAATTAATTATCCTGAGTGGCGCAGTTGTCTAAGGCACTGCATCGCAGTGGGAGCTGTGCAGCTAGAGATCCTGGTTCGAGTCCAGGCTCTGTCGCAGCCGGCCGCGACAGGGAGGCCCATTGGGTGGCACACAATTGGCCCAGCGTCGTTAGGGTAGGGTTTGACCGGCAGGGATGTTCTTGTCCCATCGCGCTCTAGCAACTCCTGTGGCACCCGGTATACAGTGTTTCCTCCGACACATTAGTGGCTGGCTTCCGGGTTAAGCAGGCATTGTGTCAAAAAGCTGTGCGGCTTGGCTGGGTTGAGTTTCGTAGGACGCACGGCTCTCAACCTTCGCCTCTCCCGAGTCCATACGGGAGTTGTAGCGATGAGACAAGACTGTAACTACTAATTCGATACCACGAAAAAAGGGTAAAAGTAACAAACCATTTTTTTAAATAATAATTTATAAAAACAACTGATAGTCCGTCCCACTAAGCCCAAACCAGATGGGATGACGTATCGCTTCAGAATGCTGTTGAAGCCATGCTGGTTAAGTGTGAATTCAAAACTAAGACTGTGTCACCAGCAAAGCACCCCCACACCATAACACCTCCTCCATGCTTTACGGTGGGAAATACACATGCAGAGATCATCCGTTCAGCTACACCGCGTCTCACAAAGACAAGGCGGTTGGAACAAAAAATCTCCAATTTGGACTCCAGACCAAAGGACAAATTCCCATCGGTCTAATATCCATTCCTCATGTTTCTTGGCCAAAGCAAGTCTCTTATTCTTATTGGAGTCCTTTAGTAGTGGTTTCTTTGCAGGAATTCAACCATGAAGGCCTGATTCACACAGTCTCCTCTGAACAGTTGATATTGAAATTTGTCAGTTACTTGAACTCTGTGAAGCATTTATTTGGTTAGCAATTTCTGAGGCTGGTAACTCTAATGAACTTATCCTTTGCAGCAGAGGTAACTCTGGGTCTTCCATTGCTGTGGTGGTCCTCATGAGAGCCAGTTTAATCATAGCGCTTGATTGACAGTTTCTTCAAGTGTAGTCACAAAAACAAAGTTCTTGAAAGCACACCTGTTAAGTGAAATGCATTTCATGAAGCTGGTTGAGATAATGCCAAAAGTGTGCAAAGCTGTCATCAAGGCAAAGGGTGGCTACTTTAAAGAATCTAAAATATATTTTGATTCGTTTACTACCACTTTTTTGGTTACTACATGATTCATGGGTTATTTAAGCAATAAGGCCTAGGGAAGAGTGGTATGTTGGCCATGAACCACAAACCTCTAGGTTTTTCTGTATTTTGACTATATACATTGTACACTACAAAACTATGAAATAACACATCTAGAATCATGTGGTAACCAAAAAATTGTTATATCAAAACTTATTTTATATTTGAGATTCTTCAAATAGCCACCCTTTGCCTTGATGACAGCTTTGCACACTCTTGGCATTCTCTCAACTAGCTTCACCTGGAATGCTTTTCCAACAGTCTTGAAGGAGTTCCCACATATGCTGAGCACTTGTTGGCTGCTTTTCCTTTACTCTCCGGGCCGACATCCCAAAACATCTGAATTTGGTTGAGGTTGGGGGATTGTGGAGGCCAGGTCATCTGATGCAGCACTCCGTCACTCCCCGTCTTGGTAAAATAACCCTTACACAACCTGGAAGTGTGTTGGATCATTGTCCTGTTGAAAAACAAATTAATTATCCTGAGTGGCGCAGTTGTCTAAGGCACTGCATCGCAGTGGGAGCTGTGCAGCTAGAGATCCTGGTTCGAGTCCAGGCTCTGTCGCAGCCGGCCGCGACAGGGAGGCCCATTGGGTGGCACACAATTGGCCCAGCGTCGTTAGGGTAGGGTTTGACCGGCAGGGATGTTCTTGTCCCATCGCGCTCTAGCAACTCCTGTGGCACCCGGTATACAGTGTTTCCTCCGACACATTAGTGGCTGGCTTCCGGGTTAAGCAGGCATTGTGTCAAAAAGCTGTGCAGCTTGGCTGGGTTGAGTTTCGTAGGACGCAGGGCTCTCAACCTTCGCCTCTCCCGAGTCCATACGGGAGTTGTAGCGATGAGACAAGACTGTAACTACTAATTCGATACCACGAAAAAAGGGTAAAAGTAACAAACCATTTTTTTAAATAATAATTTATAAAAACAACTGATAGTCCGTCCCACTAAGCCCAAACCAGATGGGATGACGTATCGCTTCAGAATGCTGTTGAAGCCATGCTGGTTAAGTGTGAATTCAAAACTAAGACTGTGTCACCAGCAAAGCACCCCCACACCATAACACCTCCTCCATGCTTTACGGTGGGAAATACACATGCAGAGATCATCCGTTCAGCTACACCGCGTCTCACAAAGACAAGGCGGTTGGAACAAAAAATCTCCAATTTGGACTCCAGACCAAAGGACAAATTCCCATCGGTCTAATATCCATTCCTCATGTTTCTTGGCCAAAGCAAGTCTCTTATTCTTATTGGAGTCCTTTAGTAGTGGTTTCTTTGCAGGAATTCAACCATGAAGGCCTGATTCACACAGTCTCCTCTGAACAGTTGATATTGAAATTTGTCAGTTACTTGAACTCTGTGAAACATTTATTTGGTTAGCAATTTCTGAGGCTGGTAACTCTAATGAACTTGTCCTTTGCAGCAGAGGTAACTCTGGGTCTTCCATTGCTGTGGTGGTCCTCATGAGAGCCAGTTTAATCATAGCGCTTGATTGACAGTTTCTTCAAGTGTAGTCACAAAAACAAAGTTCTTGAAAGCACACCTGTTAAGTGAAATGCATTTCATGAAGCTGGTTGAGATAATGCCAAAAGTGTGCAAAGCTGTCATCAAGGCAAAGGGTGGCTACTTTAAAGAATCTAAAATATATTTTGATTTGTTTACTACCACTTTTTTGGTTACTACATGATTCATGGGTTATTTAAGCAATAAGGCCTAGGGAAGAGTGGTATGTTGGCCATGAACCACAAACCTCTAGGTTTTTCTGTATTTTGACTATATACATTGTACACTACAAAACTATGAAATAACACATCTAGAATCATGTGGTAACCAAAAAAGTGTTATATCAAAACTTATTTTATATTTGAGATTCTTCAAATAGCCACCCTTTGCCTTGATGACAGCTTTGCACACTCTTGGCATTCTCTCAACTAGCTTCACCTGGAATGCTTTTCCAACAGTCTTGAAGGGGTTCCCACATATGCTGAGCACTTGTTGGCTGCTTTTCCTTTACTCTCCGGGCCGACATCCCAAAACATCTGAATTTGGTTGAGGTTGGGGGATTGTGGAGGCCAGGTCATCTGATGCAGCACTCCGTCACTCCCCGTCTTGGTAAAATAACCTTTACACAACCTGGAAGTGTGTTGGATCATTGTCCTGTTGAAAAACAAATTAATTATCCTGAGTGGCACAGTTGTCTAAGGCACTGCATCGCAGTGGGAGCTGTGCAGCTAGAGATCCTGGTTCGAGTCCAGGCTCTGTCGCAGCCGGCCGCGACAGGGAGGCCCATTGGGTGGCACACAATTGGCCCAGCGTCGTTAGGGTAGGGTTTGACCGGCAGGGATGTTCTTGTCCCATCGCGCTCTAGCAACTCCTGTGGCACCCGGTATACAGTGTTTCCTCCGACACATTAGTGGCTGGCTTCCGGGTTAAGCAGGCATTGTGTCAAAAAGCTGTGCGGCTTGGCTGGGTTGAGTTTCGTAGGACGCACGGCTCTCAACCTTCGCCTCTCCCGAGTCCATACGGGAGTTGTAGCGATGAGACAAGACTGTAACTACTAATTCGATACCACGAAAAAAGGGTAAAAGTAACAAACCATTTTTTTAAATAATAATTTATAAAAACAACTGATAGTCCGTCCCACTAAGCCCAAACCAGATGGGATGACGTATCGCTTCAGAATGCTGTTGAAGCCATGCTGGTTAAGTGTGAATTCAAAACTAAGACTGTGTCACCAGCAAAGCACCCCCACACCATAACACCTCCTCCATGCTTTACGGTGGGAAATACACATGCAGAGATCATCCGTTCAGCTACACCGCGTCTCACAAAGACAAGGCGGTTGGAACAAAAAATCTCCAATTTGGACTCCAGACCAAAGGACAAATTCCCATCGGTCTAATATCCATTCCTCATGTTTCTTGGCCAAAGCAAGTCTCTTATTCTTATTGGAGTCCTTTAGTAGTGGTTTCTTTGCAGGAATTCAACCATGAAGGCCTGATTCACACAGTCTCCTCTGAACAGTTGATATTGAAATTTGTCAGTTACTTGAACTCTGTGAAACATTTATTTGGTTAGCAATTTCTGAGGCTGGTAACTCTAATGAACTTGTCCTTTGCAGCAGAGGTAACTCTGGGTCTTCCATTGCTGTGGTGGTCCTCATGAGAGCCAGTTTAATCATAGCGCTTGATTGACAGTTTCTTCAAGTGTAGTCACAAAAACAAAGTTCTTGAAAGCACACCTGTTAAGTGAAATGCATTTCATGAAGCTGGTTGAGATAATGCCAAAAGTGTGCAAAGCTGTCATCAAGGCAAAGGGTGGCTACTTTAAAGAATCTAAAATATATTTTGATTTGTTTACTACCACTTTTTTGGTTACTACATGATTCATGGGTTATTTAAGCAATAAGGCCTAGGGAAGAGTGGTATGTTGGCCATGAACCACAAACCTCTAGGTTTTTCTGTATTTTGACTATATACATTGTACACTACAAAACTATGAAATAACACATCTAGAATCATGTGGTAACCAAAAAAGTGTTATATCAAAACTTATTTTATATTTGAGATTCTTCAAATAGCCACCCTTTGCCTTGATGACAGCTTTGCACACTCTTGGCATTCTCTCAACTAGCTTCACCTGGAATGCTTTTCCAACAGTCTTGAAGGGGTTCCCACATATGCTGAGCACTTGTTGGCTGCTTTTCCTTTACTCTCCGGGCCGACATCCCAAAACATCTGAATTTGGTTGAGGTTGGGGGATTGTGGAGGCCAGGTCATCTGATGCAGCACTCCGTCACTCCCCGTCTTGGTAAAATAACCCTTACACAACCTGGAAGTGTGTTGGATCATTGTCCTGTTGAAAAACAAATTAATTATCCTGAGTGGCGCAGTTGTCTAAGGCACTGCATCGCAGTGGGAGCTGTGCAGCTAGAGATCCTGGTTCGAGTCCAGGCTCTGTCGCAGCCGGCCGCGACAGGGAGGCCCATTGGGTGGCACACAATTGGCCCAGCGTCGTTAGGGTAGGGTTTGACCGGCAGGGATGTTCTTGTCCCATCGCGCTCTAGCAACTCCTGTGGCACCCGGTATACAGTGTTTCCTCCGACACATTAGTGGCTGGCTTCCGGGTTAAGCAGGCATTGTGTCAAAAAGCTGTGCGGCTTGGCTGGGTTGAGTTTCGTAGGACGCACGGCTCTCAACCTTCGCCTCTCCCGAGTCCATACGGGAGTTGTAGCGATGAGACAAGACTGTAACTACTAATTCGATACCACGAAAAAAGGGTAAAAGTAACAAACCATTTTTTTAAATAATAATTTATAAAAACAACTGATAGTCCGTCCCACTAAGCCCAAACCAGATGGGATGACGTATCGCTTCAGAATGCTGTTGAAGCCATGCTGGTTAAGTGTGAATTCAAAACTAAGACTGTGTCACCAGCAAAGCACCCCCACACCATAACACCTCCTCCATGCTTTACGGTGGGAAATACACATGCAGAGATCATCCGTTCAGCTACACCGCGTCTCACAAAGACAAGGCGGTTGGAACAAAAAATCTCCAATTTGGACTCCAGACCAAAGGACAAATTCCCATCGGTCTAATATCCATTCCTCATGTTTCTTGGCCAAAGCAAGTCTCTTATTCTTATTGGAGTCCTTTAGTAGTGGTTTCTTTGCAGGAATTCAACCATGAAGGCCTGATTCACACAGTCTCCTCTGAACAGTTGATATTGAAATTTGTCAGTTACTTGAACTCTGTGAAGCATTTATTTGGTTAGCAATTTCTGAGGCTGGTAACTCTAATGAACTTATCCTTTGCAGCAGAGGTAACTCTGGGTCTTCCATTGCTGTGGTGGTCCTCATGAGAGCCAGTTTAATCATAGCGCTTGATTGACAGTTTCTTCAAGTGTAGTCACAAAAACAAAGTTCTTGAAAGCACACCTGTTAAGTGAAATGCATTTCATGAAGCTGGTTGAGATAATGCCAAAAGTGTGCAAAGCTGTCATCAAGGCAAAGGGTGGCTACTTTAAAGAATCTAAAATATATTTTGATTTGTTTACTACCACTTTTTTGGTTACTACATGATTCCATATATGTTATTTCATCGTCTTGATGTCTAAACTATTTTTCTTCAATGTAGAAAATAGTAAAAAATAATGAAAACCCCTTGAATGAGTAGGTGTTCTAAAACGTTTGACCAGTAGTGTAGATCCTTCAGTGCTTTCTTCCGTGGGCTGTGGTCCCCCTTGTCTGAATTTGTTCAATATGTCCTCCATAAGACTTTATAGCCCACTGTGGTAAAGACTAGGCTTTCAGGAGTTAAACACAAGAAGAAAAAAAATCACCTTGTTTGTCTCATTCTACCAACCTAGCTAGTGACATTATAAAACATAATATTGGGTATTTGTATTTTATATTATACCAACGATATAGAAAAGCATCTGGTGGCAAAATAGCAAAAAATATAGTGCATACGCCAATAAAATTATGATTTAATTCAAGGTTTACAAATATGCCCACTATATAGAACATTCTGTCAGAAAACAAAAGTCTAAACCCAATGTCTCGACCATATATGGTTGAAAAGTTACCCACGATTTACTCTGAGAATTTAACCCCACAACACCAAATATGGAACACATACAACCAAGTGCTGTGCAGTCTAAACTAGCAATGGTCACAGCAAATTATCGTTATTTTTTCATCAACGCTGTCAAGTACAAGTATATTAATTTATAATATTGTAGAGAACAAGCTAATGATTAATTCTATGTCATTTTTAATGACATCAGGAAGAGAAAAGGACGTTTGGACATGAATTTCGTAGCTCCCTCTTGAATTGACCATTTCTCTCTCAACATTCATCAGAGGCTTTTATCCAAAGCGAGTTACAATAAAACCTGCTGTCGTTTATGTATGGGTGGTGACGGGAATCGAACCCACTACCCTGGCGTTGCAAGCGTCATGCTCTTTCAACTGAACTACGAAGGAGCACTTCAACATCAATAGAATGTTGACAAGCAATTTTAACGGATTCTAAAAGGAATCATAGAATTCCAAACTCATTTATATGGCAACACAGTAGTCCATTTTGTAAACAATCATTTTCGAACGTGTGTTGCCAAGATACATCTAACCGACGTTCTATGGAACGTTTTCTGTGCGAAAACAACAACTTCTGTTTGCTGCTGACAACAAACTGGATTGATTTTTCAGACCTGAACAATCAACTGGAAAATGCCTGGGTGCTTTTCAAGACTGACGGAGAGAGTGCGTGGACGTCTGCGGCCTACTGCGTCGACAGGTTGTTCAAATTCATTTGTGGCTCGTTTTTCTTGTCTTTTTCTGTTTTGCAGGGTTCGTGATCGTCGACAGATGGACAGTGACAGCGACTTCGAAGAGGGTATGTGGAGTTTAAAACTCTGTTTTTACTTCATTTAACAATGTCATTATAATTTGCGAAATGTTGTGTATTTCTATAATTCAGACTTGGCAAAAATGCTTGTGCCAGAGATGTTGTAGCTAGCTAGCTTGCTAGCTAACATTCACTTTAGTAACTGTTGCACAGCGATCGACTTTTGCTACCTAGCTAGCTAGTATTAGCAATCTTGCTACGTTTTGTCCTAACAATTGTTTATTTTATATTCCAATGTTCCTAATTTTAGAAACAACTGTCCTGGATGAGGTCCAGTTGGATGTGCCATTGGATGATGTGCCAGATATTCCACAGCTGCCAGTCCTCCTTGATGTCCAGAATGCTGCTGCTATCATCCTTGAGGATGTGCCAGATGTGCAGACTATCTTTGAGGTACAATTTTCAGAAAGTTTTGGGTTTTATGTTTGACAAATATCCCAGATATTCAAGTTGTGTCTCTGACATTAAACACTTATCTTGTCTGCTTTCTGCTTTAGGAGGACACTGGCAATTGGCAGTTGATTCTGATTAGGTTCAGCCCCCTGTACTGTGGGCCTGTTGTGATCAGGGTAAGAGACCCCCCCCCCACACACACACACAGTCACATCACTGTTACAATGTTTACTGTTTCCAACATGAATGTATTGTAATGTGCAGAACAATGCCGGTCCGGTGGTTATAGCTTGGAGAACTTTCCAGTTCATCAGCCCCATCATCACCTACATGCGTGGGGGATCCCAGGTTTATGTCTTTGTAACTTCCCAATCCTACATTGTCAGTCATTTGATCTTGATGGAAATGTGTCACAGCAATTGCTGAAGTGGTTTTGTTGATGTTGTCTTGTTGTTTATCTCAACAGCAGGTGGTGGTGAGGATGCACCACGTGAGTAGGGTGAGAGGCCTGGAGACTCAACTGGCGTGGGCCATCTCCAAGGAGACAGCCAGGCTTTGTCCAGAGGGCATCCCCTACTGTGCCACCAAAGTGCAGTCCATCACTTGGATCCAGGTAAGATGGAAATACTACTGAAATAGTATTAGATTAGGCTTTTCTTCACTTATTCCATTTGGCCTTAACATGTATTCTCTCTCTGTTAGCGTGTGGCTGGCAGGGTGACCCACTATGCGTCTCACCTCCGCCACGAGACGTCTGTGGACGTGACGATTGGCTGCTACCAGGTAAATAAACAATTTCCTTTGTATATAGACTAGACATTACTGGGCATTTTTTCATTAGATTTGGTGTGTTTTCTAATAACGTGTGTGTAGTAAACAGGTGTGTTGTGTGTGTTTTGAGTAGCAGACTGATGTCTCAGTGGTGTACACCACTCTCCACATGGGGCTGGACGAGCTTCTCTCCTCTTCAGCGTGGTCGGAGGCTGCCTCCTTCTCTACGCCCACCACTCAGCAGTTCACTGACCCAGAGCCTGAGGGCCACAACTGCTATGAGGTCAGACGTTACACACACATACTATTGACTAGGAGCATTACGATCCTTCCATTGACCGATTGTTTGTCATGTCATTGCATTGGTCACTGATTTTGAATGCTTGTTTTGTTGTCGTAGGGCTGGGAGAAGGACCTGCTGCCTGAGGAGAGGGAGGTTCCTCTGCTAAAGTGAGTTCCTCTAAATGTCTGTGTAGTCTGGGCCTGTCAGATGCAGAAGGATAGTGGTCATAATGCTGTTATCCCCCATTGACTCTAATGGTTGACATGCTCCATTCCCTCCCTTCCACAGCCTCTACCTTACCACCAAGAGAGTGGAGGACATCGCCCTGAGGCTCGTCTCCCTGCGCCAGGCCTTCACTGTGAGTGGACCCACTTTTCTTTTTCTCTCTGTGACTTCTTGTTCTGTCTCCTAGAGGAAGATGTCTCACCCTAACTCTTCCCTAGACCCTGCTTGGTTCCACCCTGAGCAGGAACCATCTGTTTGTGGCGGGAAAGGTCCTCCTGGGCGCACTGGTTCAGGCCAACCACATGGTAACTCATTCTCTTTCAAGGGAAAGAGAGCGTCCCTGAGGGGAAATGTGTTCTGTTCACTAAAAGATGCTCTTTTCTTTGTCTGTCATAGGACGAGGCCAAGTTCATAAGTACCTATAATGAATTTGTGGACTACCTGAGTGACCCCTCCAAGCGGAATGACATTGAGAGGGAGCTGGCTGAGGCAAAGGTGAGTTCATGAACTCTTTCAAGTCTCACTGAGTTCTTCCACATGCATGTATTTTATACATCACAGTAGCTGATCAAATGAAATCATTCCTATTTTCTCCAAACATGTTTTCTTGTCCTAGATCCATCATATGAACATGATAGATGTCCTCTTTGAGCTGGTGCTGTTTGGGATGATGACAGCTCAGAAGTCCCTGATGGTGGTAAGTAGCATCTCACTGGTACATGTTTTGATATCTGTCTATTAGCAGTTTCACTTAAATTCCTCTCCTCTTTTCTCCTCCTTTGTTTCCTTTAGCACCCTGGTGGGTTCGTGGAGCGTCTGTACGCTCTCCTGTACTCCTTCCTGCCCACTGCTGCCAACATGGAGCCAGAGGCTGACAGATACCTGCTGCAGCTCAGTGTAAGAGTCTAGGTTACTTCCATATTCTTAGTGTACTTCCTTATTCATGGTTTACAGGGTTTCAATGCCATTTTAGGAGGAGTATTTCTGATTGTCTCTCTCCTCTTGATAAGCTAGTAACTCAGAGCCATTTTCTGTGTGTTGTGTGGTGTTCTCTTCAGGGCGGGCTGATGGCTCTGCTAGATGACATGTTTGGTCAGCAGCTGGCCTGGTACTTTAACCCAGAGTCTCTGGTCACTGAGCTCTCCAGCCTCCTGGAGTACCACTTGGAGAACCTCATGGCCAGCATGTAGTCCTACTGCAGGGACCATACTCCTTTCTCCTTCTCTCTCTCTTTTGAAGGAATTGAGGACTAAGTGCTTTGTTGAACCCTGATTAGTTTTTAACACCCATTAATTTAATGTATTCTCTTGTTTTCTCTCCCCACAGGATTCTTGTGACACTTTGCCACCCAACAGGGATCGAGACACCAATGCACTACATTACTTTGCATTGATTTTTACATTTTTAAATAAAATAAGTTGTAGTTCAAAAACATTTTGCTTTCTGTCTTTTCATTTATTTGATTTCATGACCTTTTCCTAGAGTTCTAATATTGATATTAGATTATTACATGAACAATGATGCTTTATTTGAAAATGGAAATAAAAACAATGTTTTGTTGATTTACAGATACTACAGGCCCACACTTTATATGGTTTTGTACTGTGTGTGATAGTGTACTATTTAAAAACATGTAGGAATACATACACTGAGTGCACAAAACATTAGGAACATTTCCTAATATTGAGTTGCACACCCTTTTCCCCTGAGAACAGCCTCAATTCGTCGGGGCATGGACTCTACAAGCTGCCCTAAGCGTTCCACAAGGATGCTGGCCCATGTTGTGTCAAGTTGGCTGGACGTCCTTTGGGTGGTGGACCATTCTTGAGACACATGGGGAAACTGTTGAGCATGAAAAAAACAGTGTTGCAGTTCTTGACACACTTAACCCGGTGCGCCTGGCACCTAATACCATACCCCGTTCAAAGACAGTTAAATCTTTTGTCTTGCCGATTCACCCTCTGAATGACACACACAATCCATGTCTCAATTCTCTCAAGGTTTTAAAATCTTTCTTTAATTCCCCTTCATCTACATTGATTGAAGCGGATTGAACAAGTGACATCAATAAGGGATCATAGCTTTCACTTGGTCAGTCTATGTCATGGAAAGAGCAGGTGTCCTCAATGTTTTGTATTATCACTGTGTGTAGTAACCTGGTACAGTATAAAGTATACCACTAGAGGGGATAATTGCTTCAGTCTTGAAAGTTACTTCTCACTATCCCTACTCTACATTAACAGTCTGCCATTATAGACTGAGGTAACTTGGGTATCTTAGTTTTTTATATGTCATTAATGTCTGAACCATTTACCATCTTTCCCACTGAAACCAGTAATGTTAACATTCATGTGAGAGAGGGTGTAGTAGTGCATACTGACCACTAGTTGGATCATAGTGTGGGTGGTGGTGTTCATGCAGGAACACAGAGGGTAGAGGCATTCTCCATCACAGTAGAAGTAGTGCTCAGTTAGTGCTAAATACGGCTGCTAGAATCCTGACTAGAACCCAAAAATTTGATCATATTACTCCAGTGCTAGCCTCTCTACACTGGCTTCCTGTCAAAGCAAGGGCTGATTTCAAGGTTTTACTGCTAACCTACAAAGCATTACATGGGCTTGCTCCTATCTATCTCTCTGATTTGGTCCTGCCGTACATACCTACACGTACGCTACGGTCACAAGACGCCGGCCTCCTAATTGTCCCTAGAATTTTTAAGCAAACAGCTGGAGGCAGGGCTTTCTCCTATAGAGCTCCATTTTTATGGAACGGTCTGCCTACCCATGTCAGAGACGCAAACTCGGTCTCAACCTTTAAGTCTCTACTGAAGACTCATCTCTTCAGTGGGTCATATGATTGAGTGTAGTCTGGCCCAGGAGTGGGAGGGTGAACGGAAAGGCTCTGGAGCAACGAACCACCCTTGCTGTCTCTGCCTGGCCGGTTCCCCTCTTTCCACTGGGATTCTCTGCCTCTAACCCTATTACAGGGGCTGAGTCACTGGCTTTACTGGGGCTCTCTCATGCCGTCCCTGGAGGAGGTGCGTCACCTGAGTGGGTTGAGTCACTGATGTGGTCATCCTGTCTGGGTTGGCGCCCCCCCCCCCCCCCCTTAAGTTGTGCCGTGGCGGAGGTCTTTGTGGGCTATACTCAGCCTTGTCTCAGGATGGTAAGTTGGTGGTTGAAGATATCCCTCTAGTGGTGTGGGGGCTGTGCTTTGGCAAAGTGGGTGGGGTTATATCCTTCCTGTTTGGCCCTGTCCGGGGGTGTCCTCGGAGTGGGCCACAGTGTCTCCTGACCCCTCCTGTCTCAGCCTCCAGTATTTATGCTGCAGTAGTTTATGTGTCGGGGGGCTAGGGTCAGTTTGTTATATCTGGAGTACTTCTCCTGTCCTATTCGGTGTCCTGTGTGAATCTAAGTGTGCGTTCTCTAATTCTCTCCTTCTCTCTTTCTCTCTCTCGGAGGACCTGAGCCCTAGGACCATGCCCCAGGACTACCTGACATGATGACTCCTTGCTGTCCCCAGTCCACCTGGCTGTGCTGCTGCTCCAGTTTCAACTGTTCTGCCTTATTATTATTCGACCATGCTGATCATTTATGAACATTTGAACATCTTGGCCATGTTCTGTTATAATCTCCACCCGGCACAGCCAGAAGAGGACTGGCCATCCCACATATGCTCTCTCTAATTCTCTCTTTCTTTCTCTCTCTCGGAGGACCTGAGCCCTAGGACCATGCCCCAGGAATACCTGACATGATGACTCCTTGCTGTCCCCAGTCCACCTGACTGTGCTGCTGCTCCAGTTTCAACTATTCTGCCTTATTATTATTCGACCATGCTGGTCATTTATGAACATTTGAACATCTTGACCATGTTTTGTTATAATCTCCACCCGGCACAGCCAGAAGAGGACTGGCCACCCCACATAGCCTGGTTCCTCTCTAGGTTTCTTCCTAGGTTTTGGCCTTTCTAGGGAGTTTTTCCTAGCCACCGTGCTTCTTCACCTGCATTGCTTGCTGTTTGGGGTTTTAGGCTGGGTTTCTGTACAGCACTTTGAGATATCAGCTGATGTACGAAGGGCTATATAAAATAAATTTGATTTGATTTGATTTGATTTAGAAGGCAGAGTAACCCGTAGGAGCCGATACTCAGTTAAAACGGAGAGAAATACCATATCTTGTCATTCGATTTCTTAGATAAATGACGAGAATAGACTGTCAGCCCCTCTCCTTGTTCGGGCGGCGTTCAGCGATCGACGTCACCGGCTTTCTAGCCATCGCCGTTCCATTATTCGTATATACACTTGTTTTGTCTTGTTTCCATACAGACCTGGTTTTCATTTCCCCAATTAAGCTACTTGTATTTAACCCTCTGATTTCCATCATGTGTTGTGTGTGTGTAATTGTTTTCATGCTCTACTTTTATGTTCTGTTTTTTGAGCGCGTTTGTTTCATGTAGTGCTCTCATTTTTTGGAACTATAATAAAGTGCGCCTGTTCATTATAATCTGCTCTCCTGCACTTCGCCTCCAATACACCTTCCTGACACTTTCTATGAGAAATACATGATAAAGAATGCAAAGAACATACTCTACAATGCACATCCTACACATGCCTTGCTTCCCTAAAAATACTGTGTTACAGCAAATAAGGTGGTACAATGTTAGCTCCTGATTATCTATTCAGTACAATGAGTAGTTAAGAGAGATAGAATCTCACTTTCCAGCCTTGTTCACTGAATCTCACATATAATTCATGTCTCTTACAAGCCTGACGCCCACTGTTGATATGGCTGTGAACTGAAAGGGACCAAAAAGTATGTTATGAACCAGGAAAGACTAATGTACACTTTGGATGCATTGGATTTCAAATTAAATGTAAACGCAATTTAAGTAATTTTGTAATTGGGATGAGCTATCCCTTTAAACTGTGCATAAAACAAGTTTAACTAGAAGACGAAAAACCAGTGTTGTCCCCTGACCTTGTATGGAAACTGGGCAAGGGCAGGTCGTATTTGGCCTTCTTCTTATGGGGTTGGGTTTCAGGGCGCGTGGGGGGCAACAGGGGGCCTGGCTGGCCCTGAAGAAGTTGGTTAGATGAGTACTTGAAGGCTTATATCTACAATTTGGAATGTTGGATGTTGATTTCGGGAGGCTTCCATCATGGAAAAAAGACCAGACCACTTTTTTGGTTAGTTAACCTAAACGAATCACGACCCTCTATAGAATAACAACAGTGACAACAGTTGACTGCTATTTAAGTAATAGATTGACTATCAAATCCATGTATTGGTGTGCGGCCATTGACTTTTATGGAGAGACCGACCCAAATTTTCTGTGCCAGTTCCTGGGCATTTCATTAACTCTGCATTCTAACTTCTGCGCATCCCAGCGCTTGGAAAAATCAATGGTACAAAACCTAAGATACTGACTGATCTGTTTAAAACAATCAATCTTATGTCATCGTGAAGTCTATAAACTTTTAGACTAACATCACCAATCTGAGGTTAACATTTTGTGTAATTCCAAGTTTTATAGGGTGAAAATGCAGGCTTGTGTAAGGTAGTAACACAAACTGTCAGTATTAGGGAAATGTGCGCAATTTACTATGGCAAAAAAATTCAACATGGCAATTTAAGATGATTGTATTTGTTGCTTACTCACAAAGTATTACCAAAAGTACATACACTGCTCAAAAAAATAACACATCCTAGATCTGAATGAATGAAATATTTTTATTAAATACTTTTTTCTTTAGATAGTTGAATGCGCTGAAAACAAAATCACACACAAATTATCAATGGAAATCAAATTTATCAACCCATGGAGGTCTGGATTTGGAGTCACACTCAAAATTAAAGTGGAAAACCACACTACAGGCTGATCCAACTTTGATGTAATGTCCTTAAAACAAGTCAAAATGAGGCTCAGTAGTGTGTGTGGCCTCCACGCGCCTGTATGACCTCCCTACAACGCCTGGGCATGCTCCTGATGGTCTACTGAGGGATCTCCTCCCAGACCTGGACTAAAGCATCCGCCAACTCCTGGACAGTCTGTGGTGCAACGTGGCGTTGGTGGATGGAGCGAGACATGATGTCCCAGATGTGCTCAATTGGATTCAGGTCTGGGGAACGGGCGGGCCATAGCATCAATGCCTTCCTCTTGCAGGAACTGCTGACACACTCCAGCCACATGAGGTCTAGCATTGTCTTGCATTAGGAGGAACCCAGGGCCAACCACACCAGCATATGGTCTTACAAGGGGTCTGAGGATCTCATCTCGGTACCTATTGGCAGTCAGGCTACCTCTGGTGAGCACATGGAGTGGCCCCCAAAGAAATGCCACCCCACACCACCATGACTGACCCACCGCCAAACGGGTCATGCTGGAGGATGTTGCAGGCAGCAGAACGTTCTCCACGGCGTCTCCAGACTGTCACGTCTGTCACATGTGCTCAGTGTCAACCTGCTTTCATCTGTGAAGAGCACAGGGCGCCAGTGAAGAATTTGCCAATCTTCGTGTTCTCTCGCAAATGCCAAACGTCCTGCACGGTGTTGGGCTGTAAGCACAACCCCCACCTGTGGACGTCGGGCCCTCATACCACCCTCATGGAGTCTCTTTCTGACCATTTGAGCAGACACATGCACATTTGTGGCCTGCTGGAGGTCATTTTGCAGGGCTCTGGCAGTGCTCCTCCTGCTCCTCCTTACACAAAGGCGGAGGTAGCGGTCCTGCTGCTGGGTTGTTGCCCTCCTACGGCCTCCTCCACATCTCCGGATGTACTGGCCTGTCTCCTGGTAGCGCCTCAATGCTCTGGACACTACGCTGACAGACACAGCAAACCTTCTTGCCACATCTCGCATTGATGTGCCATCCTGGATGAGCTGCACTACCTGAGCCACTTGTGTGGGTTGTAGACTCCGTCTCATGCTACCACTAGAGTGAAAGCACCGCCAGCATTCAAAAGTGACCAAAACATCAGCCAGGAAGCATAGGAACTGAGAAGTGGTCTGTGGTCCCCACCTGTAGAACCACTCCTTTATTGGGGGTGTCTTGCTAAATGCCTATAATTTCCACCTGTTGTCTATTCCATTTGCACAACAGCATGTGACATTTATTGTCAATCAGTGTTGCTTCCTAGGTGGACAGTTTGATTTCACAGAAGTGTGATTGACCTGGAGTTACATTGTGTTGTTTAAGTGTTCCCTTTATTTTTTTGAGCAGTGTATATTTCAAGGGACATAACACTGAGACCCCTGAACATGGGTGGAGGAATATTTGTGTGACAACCTAAAACAGGGGCAGAAGCTCACTGGCACCAGCAGTCTCTCCAACCACCCCTGAACGTCAGAGTCATTTAACCATTTAGAGTTGAACAAATGCTTGGCACTCTAGATTAGAGCCTCCATAGTCTGTGCAGAAACCTGACCGTTTCACATGCCTACCTTTAGGTTTCTCTCAGTGCAGTCCAGTGTACTGGCCTGTGTGATGTGTAGTAGTTTGATGCATCTTATTACTTTGTTTGTTTGTCACCCGAAAATTCAGTCTCAGCCAATGATTGTTAATATCCTCCATTCCTTACCTGACCCTTACAGACGCAGATGCCGGATCCGAAGACATTCAAACAGCACTTTGAGAGCAAGCATCCCAAGTCCCCAATGCCACCAGAGCTGGTTGATGTTGAGGCTTAAAACGATGACACACACAACGGACCTACAGTTGGGGTAAGATGCAGTATACAGTGGCAAGAAAAAGTATGCAAACCCTTTGGAAATACCTGGATTTCTGCAAAAATTGATCATAAAATGTGATCTAACCTTCACCTAGGTCACAACATAGACAAACAAAGTCTGCTTAAACTAATAACACACAATTATACATTTTCATATCTTTATTGAAAACAGTGTGTAAACATTCACAGTGCAGGGTGGGAAAAGTATGTGAACCCTTGGACTTAACTGGTTGACCCTCTTTTGGCAGCAATAACCTCAACCAAACATTTTCTGTAGTTGTGGATCAGATCGGCACAACTGTCAGGAGGAATTTTGGATCATTCCTCTTTACAAAACTATTTCAGTTCAGCAATATTCTTGGGATGTCTGCTGTAAACTGCTCTCTTGAGATCATGCCACAGCATCTCAATCGGGTTGAGGTCAGGATTCTGACTGGGCCACTCCAGAAGGAGTTTTTTCTTCTGTTGAAGCCATTCTGTTGTTGATTTACTTCTGTGTTTTGGGTCGTTGTCCTGTTGCATCACCCATCTTCTGTTGAGCTTCAATTGGCGGACAGATAGCCTAACATTCTCCTGCAAAATGTTTTGATAAACTTGGGAATTTATTTTTCCCGCGATGATAGCAAGCTGTCCAGGCCCTGAAGCAGCAAAACAACACCAATCCACGACGCTCCATCCACCATACTTTACAGTTGGTATGAGGTTTTGATGTTGCTGTGCCTTTTTTTTTCTTCCGTGGTGTCCTCCCATGAACACCATTGTTGTTTAGTGTTTTACATATCGTAGAGATGTCAGCAGCAAACTCTTGCACTACTGTATGCTTCAGTTATATGTTGTATTGCTCAACATGTGGAAATGTTGTCACTCATCGTCTTTCATGTTGTGATTCACAGATACACGATTTGAACACTGCGACTGGTATAATGGCGTCAAGGGACATAACACTGAGACCCCTGGACATGGGTGGGGGAATATTTGTGTGACGACTGGGGGCAGAAGCTCACCAGCACCCCATCTTATATGTCCAACCACCCCTGAACGTCAGACTCTATTGAAGCACCTCCAGTGGTGTAAAGTACTTAAGTAAAAATACTTTAAAGTACTACTTAAGTTGTTTTTGGGGGTATCTGTACTTTACTATTTATATTTTTGACAATTTTTACTTTAACTTCACTACATTTCTAAGGAAAATAATGTTATTTTTACTCCATACATTTTCCCTGACACCCAAAAGTAATCGTTACATTTTGAATGGCTAGCAGGACAGGAAAATTGGCGGTTGGATGTACTGCCAAATTCTCTAAAATGACGCTGGAGGCGACTTATGGTCGAGAAATCAACATTCAATTCTCTTGCAGCAGCTCTTGTGGACATTCCTGCAGTCCGCATACTAATTGCACAATCCCTCAGAACTTCAGACATCTGTGGCATTGTGTTGTGACAAAACTGCACATTTTAGTGGCCTTTTGTCCCCAGCAAAAGGTGCACCTGTGTAATGATCATGCTGTTTAATCAGCTTCTTGATATGGTGCACCTTTCAATGTGGATGGAGAAATGCTCACTAAAAAACTTTTGAGGCGTATAGAACATTTCCGAGATCTTTAATTTCAGCTCATGAAACATGGGACCAACCTTTTACATGTTGCGTTTTTTTGTTCAGTATAGTTTATTTTATTACAAATATAGCGGTATACAGTCCTCCAGATATCTGTTGACAAGGACATACATCACTGTGTATTTGTTCCTCTGTACATACAAAAATGGCCAAACATTTCTTCCCATGTTATCATTTTCCATTGTTACTAACTTGTACTGGTTAAAAGTATGATTAAAGAAGAAGAAAAATATGTGTACGTTTTGCAAACCATGTTTAGTACATCTAAAAGAGATGAGAAAAAATGTATGGTTCAACAAGAATTTTAGCATTGATTGCACTTATGATACAGTACTTTACAGCTTTGATTGGTCACAGAATATGTGACATGAAGGGGTGATGTAATTATCTGAATTACTGTAGATTTGAATAGTTTAGTTAATCAAAATTGAAGTGGTTATAAGTCCAATGGGTGTTGTTCATATACCACTCTGACTCTAAATCAATATATTAGATACATAGTATATATCAGCATATTGACAGATTATTGCTATCAACTGCTGGTTGCAAGTTATATTACCCTGTTTTTATCTTTTGGAACAATGGCAATTAAGTTGATTAAAATGATGTAGAATAGATAGATGGGCTACCACTGGTGTCACAGGCATCCACAGGTCTTGACCACCATGTTGCGATGCTTCTTTAGGATCACGTTGTTGTTGTCATCATAGAAGAGTACAGAGATGGGACTGAGCTTGGTGGGTGCGCAGCACGCTTTGGGAACCTCATCCGGCTTCAGAAGGTGAACCTGCCATTGAAAACGGTAAATCAGACTCATTCATACATGCACTTTCATATAGTCAATGATAATATCCTGTTATAAAAGAGATATGGGTTATTTAAGCAATAAGGCCCAAGGAGGGGCCAGATACCACAAACCCCAGGGGTGCTTTATTGCTATTAGAACACCTACTCATGCAAGGGTTTTTCTTAATTTTTTACTATTTTCTACATTGTTGAATAATAGTGAAGATGTCAAAATGATGAAATAACACATATGGAATCATATAGGAACCCAAAAAGTGTGAAACATATCAAAACATGTAATATATTTGAGATTCTTTAAGCCACTTTTAGCCACCCTTTGCCTTGATGACAGCTTTGCACACTCTTGGCATTCTCTCAACCAACTTCACCTGGAATGCTTTTCCAACAGTCTTGAAGGAGTTCCCACATATGCTGAGCACTTGTTGGCTGTTATTCCTTTACTCTGCGGTCCTACTCATCTCAAAACATCTGTTTGGTTGAGGTCGGGGGATTGTGGAGGCCAGGTCATCTGATGCAGCACTCCGTCACTCTCCTTTTTGGTAAAATAGCCCTTAAACAGCCTGGAGGTGTGCTGGGTCATTGTCCTGTTGAAAAACAAATGAATTCTCCTGAGTGGCACAGTGGTCTAAGGCAAGCTGTGCAGTTAGAGATCCTGGTTGGAGTCCAGGCTCTGTCGCAGCCGGCCGCGACCGGGAGACCTGTGGGGCGGCACACAGTTGGCCCAGCGTCGTCCGGGTTAGGGGAGGGTTTTGTCGGTAGGGATGTTCTTGTCCCATCGCGCTCTAGCGACTCCTGTGGCGAGCCGGGCGCAATGCACGCTGACAGGGTTGCCAGGTGTATGGTGTTTCCTCCCACATATCGGTGCGTCTGGCCTCCGGGTTAAGCAGGCATTGTGTCAAGAAGCAGTGCGGCTTGGCTGGGTTGTGTTTTGGAGGACGCACGGCTCTCAACCTTCGCCTCTCCCCAGTCCATACGGGAGTTGCAGCGATGAGACAAGACTGTAACTACCAATTCGATACCACGAAAAAGGTGTAAAAGTAACAAACAATTATTATTATTTTTTTTATAATAATTTATAAAAACAAATGATAGTCCCACTAAGCCCAAACCAGATGGGATGGCGTATAGCTGCAGAATGCTGTTGTAGCCATGCTGGTTAAGTGTGAATTCTAAATCAATCACAGACAGTGTCAACAGCAAAGCACCTCCACACCATAACACCTCCTCCTCCATGCTTTATGGCAGGAAATACACATGCAGAGATCATCTGTTCACCCACACTGCATCTCACAAAGACATGGCAGTTGGAACCAAAAATCTCACATTTGGACTCCAGACCAAAGGACAAATGTATTGTGTTTCTTGGCCCAATTAAGTCTAATTTAATAGTTTAATCATTTAATAGTGGTTTCTTTGCAGCCATTCAACCATAAAGGCCTGATTCACACAGTCTCCTCTGAACAGTTGATGTTGAGATGTGTCAGTTACTTGAACTCTGTGGCATTTATTTGGGCAGGAATATCTGAGGCTGGTAACTCTAATGAACTTATTGTCATGCTCTGACCTTAGAGAGCCTTTCTATTCTCTATTTTGGTTAGGTCAGGGTGTGACTAGGGTGGGTACTGTAGTTTTTGTATTTCTATGTTGGCCTGGTATGGTTCCCAATCAGAGGCAGCTGTTTAGCGTTGTCTCTGATCATATTTAGGCAGCCTTTTCCCCACTGTGGTTGTGAGATCTTGTCTATGTCTAGTTGCCTGCGAGCACTACATTAGCTTCCCGTTTTCTGTGTGTTTCACTTCAAATAAAAGAGGATGGAACCATACCACGCTGGAACCATATTCCGTATTGACTGACCTTCATGTCATAAAGTAATGATTGACTGTTGTTTCTCTTTGCTTATTTGAGCTGTTCTTGCCATAATATGGACTTGGTATTTTGCCAAATACGGATATCTTCTGTATACTCCCCCTACCTTGTCACAACACAATTGATTGGGTCAAACGCATTAAAATGGAGAAAAAAAATCCACTTTTAAGAAGGCACACCTGTTAATTGAAATGCATTCCAGGTGACCTTCTCATGAAGCTGGTTGAGAGAATGCCAAGCGTGTGCAAAGCTGTCATCGAGGCATAGGGTGGCTACTTTGAAGAATCTAAAATATATTTGGATTTGTTTGACACTTTTTTGGTTACTACATGATTCCATATGTGTTATTTCATCGTTTAGATGTCTTCAATATTTTTCTTCAATGTAGAAAATAGTAAAAATAAAGAAAACCCCTTGAATGAGTAGGTGTTCTAAAACTTTTGACCGGTAGTGTAGAGCCTTCCGTGATTTTTTCCGTGGGCTGTGTCTGAATTTGGTCAATAAGTCCTCCAAAAGACTTTATTGCCCACTGTCGCAAAGACTATACTTTCAGGGGTTAAACAACACACAAAAAAAAATAACCTTGTTTGTCTCATTCTTCCAACCTAGCTAGTGACTTTATAAAACACTATATTTTGTTATTTGTATTTTATATTATACCAACGATATAGGAAAGCATCTGGTGTCAAAATAGCCCCAAATATATAGGGTGTACACCCATACAATTATTAATTCATTCAATGTTTACAAATATGCCCAATCAATAGAACATTATATCAGAAAACAATAGTCTAAATGTCTCTACCATATATGGTTGAAAAGTTACCGACGATTTACTCAGAATTTAACCCCACAACACCAAATATGAAACACATACAACCAAGTTCTGTGTAGTCTAAACTAGCAATGGTCACAGCAAATTATCGTTATTATTTCATCAACACTGTCAAGTACAAGTATATGAATGTTATAATATTGTAGAGAACAAGCTAATGATTAATTCTATGTCATTTGTAATGAATTTGTAATGAAAATGAATTTCGTAGCGCCCTCTTGAATTGAGAATTTTTCTCTCTACATTGTATAAGTGACTATATAAAAATAATATATATGTCATTCATCAGACGCTTTTATCCAAAGCGAATTACAATAAAACCTGTTGTCGTTTATGTATGGGTGGTGACGGGAATCGAACCCACTACCCTGGCGTTGCAAGCGTCATGCTCTATCAACTGAACTACGAAGGAGCACTTCAACGTCAATAGAATGTTGACAAGCAATTTTAACGGATTCTAAAAGGAATCATAGAATTCCAAACTCATTTCTATGGCAACACAGTAGTCCATTTAGTAAACAATCATTTTCGAACGTGTGTTGCCAAGATACATCCAACCGACGTTCTATGGAACGTTTTCTGTGCGAAAACAACAACTTCTGTTTGCTGCTGACAACAAACTGGATTGATTTTTCAGACCTGAACAATCAACTGGAAAATGCCTGGGTGCTTTTCAAGACTGACGGAGAGAGTGCGTGGACGTCTGCGGCCTACTGCGTCGACAGGTTGTTCAAATTCATTTGTGGCTCGTTTTTCTTGTCTTTTTCTGTTTTGCAGGGTTCGTGATCGTCGACAGATGGACAGTGACAGCGACTTCGAAGAGGGTATGTGGAGTTTAAAACTCTGTTTTTACTTCATTTAACAATGTCATTATAATTTGCGAAATGTTGTGTATTTCTATAATTCAGACTTGGCAAAAATGCTTGTGCCAGAGATGTTGTAGCTAGCTAGCTTGCTAGCTAACATTCACTTTAGTAACTGTTGCACAGCGATCGACTTTTGCTACCTAGCTAGCTAGTATTAGCAATCTTGCTACGTTGTGTCCTAACAATTGTTTATTTTATATTCCAATGTTCCTAATTTTAGAAACAACTGTCCTGGATGAGGTCCAGTTGGATGTGCCATTGGATGATGTGCCAGATATTCCACAGCTGCCAGCCCTCCTTGATGTCCAGAATGCTGCTATCATCCTTGAGGATGTGCCAGATGTGCAGACTATCTTTGAGGTACAATTTTCAGAAAGTTTGGGGTTTTATGTTTGAAAAATATCCCAGATATCCAAGTTGTGTCTCAGACATTAAACACATATCTTGTCTGCTTTCTGCTTTAGGAGGTCACTGGCAATTGGCAGTTGATTCTGATTAGGTTCAGCCCCCTGTACTGTGGGCCTGTTGTGATCAGGGTAAGAGACCACACACACACAGTCACATCACTGTTACAATGTTTACTGTTTCCAACATGAATGTATTGTAATGTGCAGAACAATGCCGGTCCGGTGGTTATAGCTTGGAGAACTTTCCAGTTCATCAGCCCCATCATCACCTACATGCGTGGGGGATCCCAGGTTTATGTCTTTGTAACTTCCCAATCCTACATTGTCAGTCATTTGATCTTGATGGAAATGTGTCACAGCAATTGCTGAAGTGGTTTTGTTGATGTTGTCTTGTTGTTTATCTCAACAGCAGGTGGTGGTGAGGATGCACCACGTGAGTAGGGTGAGAGGCCTGGAGACTCAACTGGTGTGGGCCATCTCCAAGGAGACAGCCAGGCTTTGTCCAGAGGGCATCCCCTACTGTGCCACCAAAGTGCAGTCCATCACTTGGATCCAGGTAAGACGGAAATACTATTGAAATAGTATTAGATTAGGCTTTTCTTCACTTATTCCATTTAGCCTTAACATGTATTCTCTCTCTGTTAGCGTGTGGCTGGCAGGGTGACCCACTATGCGTCTCACCTCCGCCACGAGACGTCTGTGGACGTGACGCTTGGCTGCTACCAGGTAAATAAACAATTTCCTTTGTATATAGACTAGACATTACTGGGCATTTTTTCATTAGATTTGGTGTGTTTTCTAATAACGTGTGTGTAGTAAACAGGTGTGTTGTGTGTGTTTTGAGTAGCAGACTGATGTCTCAGTGGTGTACACCACTCTCCACATGGGGCTGGACGAGCTTCTCTCCTCTTCAGCGTGGTCGGAGGCTGCCTCCTTCTCTACGCCCACCACTCAGCAGTTCACTGACCCAGAGCCTGAGGGCCACAACTGCCATGAGGTCAGACGTTACACACACATACTATTGACTAGGAGCATTAAGATCCTTCCATTGACCGATTGTTTGTCATGTCATTGGTCACTGATTTTGAATGCTTGTTTTGTTGTCGTAGGGCTGGGAGGAGGAGCTGCTGCCTGAGGAGAGGGAGGTTCCTCTGCTAAAGTGAGTTCCTCTAAATGTCTGGGCCTGTCAGATGCAGAAGGATAGTGGTCATAATGCTGTTATCCCCCATTGACTCTAATGGTTGACATGCTCCATTCCCTCCCTTCCACAGCCTCTACCTTACCACCAAGAGAGTGGAGGACATCGCCCTGAGGCTCGTCTCCCTGCGCCAGGCCTTCACTGTGAGTGGACCCACTTTTCTTTTTCTCTCTGTGACTTCTTGTTCTGTCTCCTAGAGGAAGATGTCTCACCCTAACTCTTCCCTAGACCCTGCTTGGTTCCACCCTGAGCAGGAACCATCTGTTTGTGGCGGGAAAGGTCCTCCTGGGCGCACTGGTTCAGGCCAACCACATGGTAACTCATTCTCTTTCAAGGGAAAGAGAGCGTCCCTGAGGGGAAATGTGTTCTGTTCACTAAAATATTATCTTTTCTTTGTCATAGGACGAGGCCAAGTTCATAAGTACCTATAACGACTTTGTGGACTACCTGAGTGACCCCTCCAAGCGGAATGACATTGAGAGGGAGCTGGCTGAGGCAAAGGTGAGTTCATGAACTCTTTCAAGTCTCACTGAGTTCTTCTACATGCATGTCTTTTATACATCACAGTAGCTGATCTATATGAAATCATTCCTATTTTCTCCAAACATGTTGTTTTCTTGTCCTAGATCCATCATATGAACATGATAGATGTCCTCTTTGAGCTGGTGCTGTTTGGGATGATGACAGCTCAGAAGTCCCTGATGGTGGTAAGTAGCATCTCACTGGTACATGTTTTGATATCTGTCTATTAGCAGTTTCACTTAAATTCCTCTCCTCTTTTCTCCTCCTTTGTTTCCTTTAGCACCCTGGTGGGTTCGTGGAGCGTCTGTACGCTCTCCTGTACTCCTTCCTGCCCACTGCTGCCAACATGGAGCCAGAGGCTGACAGATACCTGCTGCAGCTCAGTGTAAGAGTCTAGGTTACTTCCATATTCTTAGTGTACTTCCTTACTCATGGTTTACAGGGTTTCAATGCCATTTTAGGGGGAGTATTTCTGATTGTCTCTCTCCTCTTGATAAGCTAGTAACTCAGAGCCATTTTCTGTGTGTTGTGTGGTGTTCTCTTCAGGGCGGGCTGATGGCTCTGCTAGATGACATGTTTGGTCAGCAGCTGGCCTGGTACTTTAACCCAGAGTCTCTGGTCACTGAGCTCTCCAGCCTCCTGGAGTACCACTTGGAGAACCTCATGGCCAGCATGTAGTCCTACTGCAGGGACCATACTCCTTTCTCCTTCTCTCTCTCTTTTGAAGGAATTGAGGACTAAGTGCTTTGTTGAACCCTGATTAGTTTTTAACACCCATTAATTTAATGTATTCTCTTGTTTTCTCTCCCCACAGGATTCTTGTGACACTTTGCCACCCAACAGGGATCGAGACACCAATGCACTACATTACTTTGCATTGATTTTTACATTTTTAAATAAAATAAGTTGTAGTTCAAAAACATTTTGCTTTCTGTCTTTTCATTTATTTGATTTCATGACCTTTTCCTAGAGTTCTAATATTGATATTAGATTATTACATGAACAATGATGCTTTATTTGAAAATGGAAATAAAAACAATGTTTTGTTGATTTACAGATACTACAGGCCCACACTTTATATGGTTTTGTACTGTGTGTGATAGTGTACTATTTAAAAACATGTAGGACTACATACACTGAGTGCACAAAACATTAGGAACATTTCCTAATATTGAGTTGCACACCCTTTTCCCCTGAGAACAGCCTCAATTCGTCGGGGCATGGACTCTACAAGCTGCCCTAAGCGTTCCACAAGGATGCTGGCCCATGTTGTGTCAAGTTGGCTGGACGTCCTTTGGGTGGTGGACCATTCTTGAGACACATGGGGAAACTGTTGAGCATGAAAAACACAGCAGTGTTGCAGTTCTTGACACACTTAACCCGGTGCGCCTGGCACCTAATACCATACCCCGTTCAAAGACAGTTAAATCTTTTGTCTTGCCGATTCACCCTCTGAATGACACACACAATCCATGTCTCAATTCTCTCAAGGTTTTAAAATCTTTCTTTAATTCCCCTTCATCTACACTGATTGAAGCGGATTCAACAAGTGACATCAATAAGGGATCATAGCTTTCACTTGGTCAGTCTATGTCATGGAAAGAGCAGGTGTCCTCAATGTTTTGTATTATCACTGTGTGTAGTAACCTGGTACAGTATAAAGTATACCACTAGAGGGGATAATTGCTTCAGTCTTGAAAGTTACTTCTCACTATCCCTACTCTACATTAACAGTCTGCCATTATAGACTGAGGTAACTTGGGTATCTTAGTTTTTTATGTCATTAATGTCTGAACCATTTACCATCTTTCCCACTGAAACCAGTAATGTTAACATTCATGTGAGAAAGGGTGTAGTAGTGCATACTGACCACTAGTTGGACCATAGTGTGGGTGGTGGTGTTCATGCAGGAACACAGAGGGTAGAGGCATTCTCCATCACAGTAGAAGGCAGAGTAACCCGTAGGAGCCGATACTCAGTTAAAACGGAGAGAAATACCATATCTTGTCATTCGATTTCTTAGATAAATGACGAGAATAGACTGTCAGCCCCTCTCCTTGTTCGGGCGGCGTTCAGCGATCGACGTCACCGGCTTTCTAGCCATCGCCGTTCCATTATTCGTATATACACTTGTTTTGTCTTGTTTCCATACAGACCTGGTTTTCATTTCCCCAATTAAGCTACTTGTATTTAACCCTCTGATTTCCATCATGTGTTTTGTGTGTGTAATTGTTTTCATGCTCTACTTTTATGTTCTGTTTTTTGAGCGCGTTTGTTTCATGTAGTGCTCTCATTTTTTGGAACTATAATAAAGTGCGCCTGTTCATTATAATCTGCTCTCCTGCACTTCGCCTCCAATACACCTTCCTGACACTTTCTATGAGAAATACATGATAAAGAATGCAAAGAACATACTCTACAATGCACATCCTACACATGCCTTGCTTCCCTAAAAATACTGTGTTACAGCAAATAAGGTGGTACAATGTTAGCTCCTGATTATCTATTCAGTACAATGAGTAGTTAAGAGAGATAGAATCTCACTTTCCAGCCTTGTTCACTGAATCTCACATATAATTCATGTCTCTTACAAGCCTGACGCCCACTGTTGATATGGCTGTGAACTGAAAGGGACCAAAAAGTATGTTATGAACCAGGAAAGACTAATGTACACTTTGGATGCATTGGATTTCAAATTAAATGTAAACGCAATTTAAGTAATTTTGTAATTGGGATGAGCTATCCCTTTAAACTGTGCATAAAACAAGTTTAACTAGAAGACGAAAAACCAGTGTTGTCCCCTGACCTTGTATGGAAACTGGGCAAGGGCAGGTCGTATTTGGGCTTCTTCTTATGGGGTTGGGTTTCAGGGCGCGTGGGGGGCAACAGGGGGCCTGGCTGGCCCTGAAGAAGTTGGTTAGATGAGTACTTGAAGGCTTATATCTACAATTTGGAATGTTGGATGTTGATTTCGGGAGGCTTCCATCATGGAAAAAAGACCAGACCACTTTTTTGGTTAGTTAACCTAAACGAATCACGACCCTCTATAGAATAACAACAGTGACAACAGTTGACTGCTATTTAAGTAATAGATTGATTATCAAATCCATGTATTGGTGTGCGGCCATTGACTTTTATGGAGAGACCGACCCAAATTTTCTGTGCCAGTTCCTGGGCATTTCATTAACTCTGCATTCTAACTTCTGCGCATCCCAGCGCTTGGAAAAATCAATGGTACAAAACCTAAGATACTGACTGATCTGTTTAAAACAATCAATCTTATGTCATCGTGAAGTCTATAAACTTTTAGACTAACATCACCAATCTGAGGTTAACATTTTGTGTAATTCCAAGTTTTATAGGGTGAAAATGCAGGCTTGTGTAAGGTAGTAACACAAACTGTCAGCATTAGGGAAATGTGCGCAATTTACTATGGCAAAAAAATTCAACATGGCAATTTAAGATGATTGTATTTGTTGCTTACTCACAAAGTATTACCAAAAGTACATACACTGCTCAAAAAAATAACACATCCTAGATCTGAATGAATGAAATATTCTTATTGAATACTTTTTTCTGTACATAGTTGAATGCGCTGACAACAAAATCACACACAAATTATCAATGGAAATCAAATTTATCAACCCATGGAGGTCTGGATTTGGAGTCACACTCAAAATTAAAGTGGAAAACCACACTACAGGCTGATCCAACTTTGATGTAATGTCCTTAAAACAAGTCAAAATGAGGCTCAGTAGTGTGTGTGGCCTCCACGCGCCTGTATGACCTCCCTACAACGCCTGGGCATGCTCCTGATGGTCTACTGAGGGATCTCCTCCCAGACCTGGACTAAAGCATCCGCCAACTCCTGGACAGTCTGTGGTGCAACGTGGCATTGGTGGATGGAGCGAGACATGATGTCCCAGATGTGCTCAATTGGATTCAGGTCTGGGGAACGGGCGGGCCATAGCATCAATGCCTTCCTCTTGCAGGAACTGCTGACACACTCCAGCCACATGAGGTCTAGCATTGTCTTGCATTAGGAGGAACCCAGGGCCAACCACACCAGCATATGGTCTTACAAGGGGTCTGAGGATCTCATCTCGGTACCTATTGGCAGTCAGGCTACCTCTGGTGAGCACATGGAGGGCTGTGTGGCCCCCCAAAGAAATGCCACCCCACACCATGACTGACCCACCGCCAAACGGGTCATGCTGGAGGATGTTGCAGGCAGCAGAACGTTCTCCACGGCGTCTCCAGACTGTCACGTCTGTCACATGTGCTCAGTGTCAACCTGCTTTCATCTGTGAAGAGCACAGGGCGCCAGTGACGAATTTGCCAATCTTCGTGTTCTCTCGCAAATGCCAAACGTCCTGCACGGTGTTGGGCTGTAAGCACAACCCCCACCTGTGGACGTCGGGCCCTCATACCACCCTCATGGAGTCTCTTTCTGACCATTTGAGCAGACACATGCACATTTGTGGCCTGCTGGAGGTCATTTTGCAGGGCTCTGGCAGTGCTCCTCCTGCTCCTCCTTGCACAAAGGCGGAGGTAGCGGTCCTGCTGCTGGGTTGTTGCCCTCCTACGGCCTCCTCCACATCTCCGGATGTACTGGCCTGTCTCCTGGTAGTGCCTCAATGCTCTGGACACTACGCTGACAGACACAGCAAACCTTCTTGCCACATCTCGCATTGATGTGCCATCCTGGATGAGCTGCACTACCTGAGCCACTTGTGTGGGTTGTAGACTCCATCTCATGCTACCACTAGAGTGAAAGCACCGCCAGCATTCAAAAGTGACCAAAACATCAGCCAGGAAGCATAGGAACTGAGAAGTGGTCTGTGGTCCCCACCTGTAGAACCACTCCTTTATTGGGGGTGTCTTGCTAAATGCCTATAATTTCCACCTGTTGTCTATTCCATTTGCACAACAGCATGTGACATTTATTGTCAATCAGTGTTGCTTCCTAGGTGGACAGTTTGATTTCACAGAAGTGTGATTGACCTGGAGTTACATTGTGTTGTTTAAGTGTTCCCTTTATTTTTTTGAGCAGTGTATATTTCAAGGGACATAACACTGAGACCCCTGAACATGGGTGGAGGAATATTTGTGTGACAATTTGTGTGACAACCTAAAACAGGGGCAGACTGGCACCAGCAGTCTCTCCAACCAACCCTGAACGTCAGAGTCATTTAACCATTTAGAGAGTTGAACAAATGCTTGGCACTCTAGATTAGAGCCTCCATAGTCTGTGCAGCAACCTGAACGTTTCACGTGCCTACCTTTAGGTTTCTCTCAGTGCAGGCCATTGTACTGGCCTGTGTGATGTGTAGTAGTTTGATGCATCTTATTACTTTGTTTGTTTGTCACCCGAAAATTCAGTCTCAGCCAATGATTGTTAATATCCTCCATTCCTTACCTGACCCTTACAGACGCAGATGCCGGATCCGAAGACATTCAAACAGCACTTTGAGAGCAAGCATCCCAAGTCCCCAATGCCACCAGAGCTGGTTGATGTTGAGGCTTAAAATGATGACACACACAACGGACCTACAGTTGGGGTAAGATGCAGTATACAGTGGCAAGAAAAAGTATGCAAACCCTTTGGAAATACCTGGATTTCTGCAAAAATTGATCATAAAATGTGATCTAACCTTCACCTAGGTCACAACATAGACAAACAAAGTCTGCTTAAACTAATAACACACAATTATACGTTTTCATATCTTTATTGAAAACACTGTGTAAACATTCACAGTGCAGGGTGGGAAAAGTATGTGAACCCTTGGACTTAACTGGTTGACCCTCCTTTGGCAGCAATAACCTCAACCAAACATTTTCTGTAGTTGTGGATCAGATCGGCACAACTGTCAGGAGGAATTTTGGATCATTCCTCTTTACAAAACTATTTCAGTTCAGCAATATTCTTGGGATGTCTGCTGTAAACTGCTCTCTTGAGATCATGCCACAGCATCTCAATCGGGTTGAGGTCAGGATTCTGACTGGGCCACTCCAGAAGGCGTTTTTTCTTCTGTTGAAGCCATTCTGTTGTTGATTTACTTCTGTGTTTTGGGTCGTTGTCCTGTTGCATCACCCATCTTCTGTTGAGCTTCAATTGGCGGACAGATAGCCTAACATTCTCCTGCAAAATGTTTTGATAAACTTGGGAATTTATTTTTCCCCTCGATGATAGCAAGCTGTCCAGGCCCTGAAGCAGCAAAACAACACCAATCCACGACGCTCCATCCACCATACTTTACAGTTGGTATGAGGTTTTGATGTTGCTGTGCCTTTTTTTTTCTCCACACATGGTGTGTGTTCTTCCAAACAACCCAACTGTAGTTTCATCTGTCTTCAGAATATTTTGGAACATGTAGGTGCACTTTTGCAAACTTCAGACGTGCAGCAAAGTTTTTTTTGGACAGCAGTGGCTTCTTCCGTGGTGTCCTCCCATGAACACCATTGTTGTTTAGTGTTTTACATATTGTAGAGATGTCAGCAGCAAACTCTTGCACTACTGTATGCTTCAGTTATATGTTGTATTGCTCAACATGTGGAAATGTTGTCACTCATCGTCTTTCATGTTGTGATTCACAGATACACGATTTGAACACTGCGACTGGTATAATGGCGTCAAGGGACATAACACTGAGACCCCTGGACATGGGTGGGGGAATATTTGTGTGACGACTGGGGGCAGAAGCTCACCAGCACCCCATCTTATATGTCCAACCACCCCTGAACGTCAGACTCTATTGAAGCACCTCCAGTGGTGTAAAGTACTTAAGTAAAAATACTTTAAAGTACTACTTAAGTTGTTTTTGGGGGTATCTGTACTTTACTATTTATATTTTTGACAATTTTTACTTTAACTTCACTACATTTCTAAGGAAAATAATGTTATTTTTACTCCATACATTTTCCCTGACACCCAAAAGTAATCGTTACATTTTGAATGGCTAGCAGGACAGGAAAATTGGCGGTTGGATGTACTGCCAAATTCTCTAAAATGACGCTGGAGGCGACTTATGGTCGAGAAATCAACATTCAATTCTCTTGCAGCAGCTCTTGTGGACATTCCTGCAGTCCGCATACTAATTGCACAATCCCTCAGAACTTCAGACATCTGTGGCATTGTGTTGTGACAAAACTGCACATTTTAGTGGCCTTTTGTCCCCAGCAAAAGGTGCACCTGTGTAATGATCATGCTGTTTGATCAGCTTCTTGATATGGTGCACCTTTCAATGTGGATGGAGAAATGCTCACTAAAAAACTTGAGGCGTATAGAACATTTCCGAGATCTTTAATTTCAGCTCATGAAACATGGGACCAACCTTTTACATGTTGCGTTTTTTTGTTCAGTATAGTTTATTTATTACAAATATAGCGGTATACAGTCCTCCAGATATCTGTTGACAAGGACATACATCACTGTGTATTTGTTCCTCTGTACATACAAAAATGGCCAAACATTTCTTCCCATGTTATCATTTTCCATTGTTACTAACTTGTACTGGTTAAAAGTATGATTAAAGAAGAAGAAAAATATGTGTACGTTTTGCAAACCATGTTTAGTACATCTAAAAGAGATGAGAAAAAATGTATGGTTCAACAAGAATTTTAGCATTGATTGCACTTATGATACAGTACTTTACAGCTTTGATTGGTCACAGAATATGTGACATGAAGGGGTGATGTAATTATCTGAATTACTGTAGATTTGAATAGTTTAGTTAATCAAAATTGAAGTGGTTATAAGTCCAATGGGTGTTGTTCATATACCACTCTGACTCTAAATCAATATATTAGATACATAGTATATATCAGCATATTGACAGATTATTGCTATCAACTGCTGGTTGCAAGTTATATTACCCTGTTTTTATCTTTTGGAACAATGGCAATTAAGTTGATTAAAATGATGTAGAATAGATAGATGGGCTACCACTGGTGTCACAGGCATCCACAGGTCTTGACCACCATGTTGCGATGCTTCTTTAGGATCACGTTGTTGTTGTCATCATAGAAGAGTACAGAGATGGGACTGAGCTTGGTGGGTGCGCAGCACGCTTTGGGAACCTCATCCGGCTTCAGAAGGTGAACCTGCCATTGAAAACGGTAAATCAGACTCATTCATACATGCACTTTCATATAGTCAATGATAATATCCTGTTATAAAAGAGATATGGGTTATTTAAGCAATAAGGCCCAAGGAGGGGCCAGATACCACAAACCCCAGGGGTGCTTTATTGCTATTAGAACACCTACTCATGCAAGGGTTTTTCTTAATTTTTTACTATTTTCTACATTGTTGAATAATAGTGAAGATGTCAAAATGATGAAATAACACATATGGAATCATATAGGAACCCAAAAAGTGTGAAACATATCAAAACATGTAATATATTTGAGATTCTTTAAGCCACTTTTAGCCACCCTTTGCCTTGATGACAGCTTTGCACACTCTTGGCATTCTCTCAACCAACTTCACCTGGAATGCTTTTCCAACAGTCTTGAAGGAGTTCCCACATATGCTGAGCACTTGTTGGCTGTTATTCCTTTACTCTGCGGTCCTACTCATCTCAAAACATCTGTTTGGTTGAGGTCGGGGGATTGTGGAGGCCAGGTCATCTGATGCAGCACTCCGTCACTCTCCTTTTTGGTAAAATAGCCCTTAAACAGCCTGGAGGTGTGCTGGGTCATTGTCCTGTTGAAAAACAAATGAATTCTCCTGAGTGGCACAGTGGTCTAAGGCAAGCTGTGCAGTTAGAGATCCTGGTTGGAGTCCAGGCTCTGTCGCAGCCGGCCGCGACCGGGAGACCTGTGGGGCGGCACACAGTTGGCCCAGCGTCGTCCGGGTTAGGGGAGGGTTTTGTCGGTAGGGATGTTCTTGTCCCATCGCGCTCTAGCGACTCCTGTGGCGAGCCGGGCGCAATGCACGCTGACAGGGTTGCCAGGTGTATGGTGTTTCCTCCCACATATCGGTGCGTCTGGCCTCCGGGTTAAGCAGGCATTGTGTCAAGAAGCAGTGCGGCTTGGCTGGGTTGTGTTTTGGAGGACGCACGGCTCTCAACCTTCGCCTCTCCCCAGTCCATACGGGAGTTGCAGCGATGAGACAAGACTGTAACTACCAATTCGATACCACGAAAAAGGTGTAAAAGTAACAAACAATTATTATTATTTTTGTAATAATAATTTATAAAAACGAATGATAGTCCCACTAAGCCCAAACCAGATGGGATGGCGTATAGCTGCAGAATGCTGTTGTAGCCATGCTGGTTAAGTGTGAATTCTAAATCAATCACAGACAGTGTCAACAGCAAAGCACCTCCACACCATAACACCTCCTCCTCCATGCTTTATGGCAGGAAATACACATGCAGAGATCATCTGTTCACCCACACTGCATCTCACAAAGACATGGCAGTTGGAACCAAAAATCTCACATTTGGACTCCAGACCAAAGGACAAATGTATTGTGTTTCTTTGCCCAATTAAGTCTAATTTAATAGTTTAATCATTTAATAGTGGTTTCTTTGCAGCCATTCAACCATAAAGGCCTGATTCACACAGCCTCCTCTGAACAGTTGATGTTGAGATGTGTCAGTTACTTGAACTCTGTGGCATTTATTTGGGCAGGAATATCTGAGGCTGGTAACTCTAATGAACTTATTGTCATGCTCTGACCTTAGAGAGCCTTTCTATTCTCTATTTTGGTTAGGTCAGGGTGTGACTAGGGTGGGTACTGTAGTTTTTGTATTTCTATGTTGGCCTGGTATGGTTCCCAATCAGAGGCAGCTGTTTAGCGTTGTCTCTGATCATATTTAGGCAGCCTTTTCCCCACTGTGGTTGTGAGATCTTGTCTATGTCTAGTTGCCTGCGAGCACTACATTAGCTTCCCGTTTTCTGTGTGTTTCACTTCAAATAAAAGAGGATGGAACCATACCACGCTGGAACCATATTCCGTATTGACTGACCTTCATGTCATAAAGTAATGATTGACTGTTGTTTCTCTTTGCTTATTTGAGCTGTTCTTGCCATAATATGGACTTGGTATTTTGCCAAATACGGATATCTTCTGTATACTCCCCCTACCTTGTCACAACACAATTGATTGGGTCAAACGCATTAAAATGGAGAAAAAAAATCCACTTTTAAGAAGGCACACCTGTTAATTGAAATGCATTCCAGGTGACCTTCTCATGAAGCTGGTTGAGAGAATGCCAAGCGTGTGCAAAGCTGTCATCGAGGCATAGGGTGGCTACTTTGAAGAATCTAAAATATATTTGGATTTGTTTGACACTTTTTTGGTTACTACATGATTCCATATGTGTTATTTCATCGTTTAGATGTCTTCAATATTTTTCTTCAATGTAGAAAATAGTAAAAATAAAGAAAACCCCTTGAATGAGTAGGTGTTCTAAAACTTTTGACCGGTAGTGTAGAGCCTTCCGTGATTTTTTCCGTGGGCTGTGTCTGAATTTGGTCAATAAGTCCTCCAAAATACTTTATTGCCCACTGTCGCAAAGACTATACTTTCAGGGGTTAAACAACACACAAAAAAAATAACCTTGTTTGTCTCATTCTTCCAACCTAGCTAGTGACTTTATAAAACACTATATTTTGTTATTTGTATTTTATATTATACCAACGATATAGGAAAGCATCTGGTGTCAAAATAGCCCCAAATATATAGGGTGTACACCCATACAATTATTAATTCATTCACTGTTTACAAATATGCCCAATCAATAGAACATTATATCAGAAAACAATAGTCTAAATGTCTCTACCATATATGGTTGAAAAGTTACCGACGATTTACTCAGAATTTAACCCCACAACACCAAATATGAAACACATACAACCAAGTTCTGTGTAGTCTAAACTAGCAATGGTCACAGCAAATTATCGTTATTATTTCATCAACACTGTCAAGTACAAGTATATGAATGTTATAATATTGTAGAGAACAAGCTAATGATTAATTCTATGTCATTTGTAATGACATCAGGCAAAAAAAACGACGTTTGGACATGAATTTCGTAGCGCCCTCTTGAATTGACAATTTTTCTCTCTACATTGTATAAGTGACTATATAAAAATAATATATATGTCATTCATCAGACGCTTTTATCCAAAGCGAATTACAATAAAACCTGTTGTCGTTTATGTATGGGTGGTGACGGGAATCGAACCCACTACCCTGGCGTTGCAAGCGTCATGCTCTATCAACTGAACTACGAAGGAGCACTTCAACGTCAATAGAATGTTGACAAGCAATTTTAACGGATTCTAAAAGGAATCATAGAATTCCAAACTAATTTCTATGGCAACACAGTAGTCCATTTTGTAAACAATCATTTTCGAACGTGTGTTGCCAAGATACATCCAACCGACGTTCTATGGAACGTTTTCTGTGCGAAAACAACAACTTCTGTTTGCTGCTGACAACAAACTGGATTGATTTTTCAGACCTGAACAATCAACTGGAAAATGCCTGGGTGCTTTTCAAGACTGACGGAGAGAGTGCGTGGACGTCTGCGGCCTACTGCGTCGACAGGTTGTTCAAATTCATTTGTGGCTCGTTTTTCTTGTCTTTTTCTGTTTTGCAGGGTTCGTGATCGTCGACAGATGGACAGTGACAGCGACTTCGAAGAGGGTATGTGGAGTTTAAAACTCTGTTTTTACTTCATTTAACAATGTCATTATAATTTGCGAAATGTTGTGTATTTCTATAATTCAGACTTGGCAAAAATGCTTGTGCCAGAGATGTTGTAGCTAGCTAGCTTGCTAGCTAACATTCACTTTAGTAACTGTTGCACAGCGATCGACTTTTGCTACCTAGCTAGCTAGTATTAGCAATCTTGCTACGTTGTGTCCTAACAATTGTTTATTTTATATTCCAATGTTCCTAATTTTAGAAACAACTGTCCTGGATGAGGTCCAGTTGGATGTGCCATTGGATGATGTGCCAGATATTCCACAGCTGCCAGCCCTCCTTGATGTCCAGAATGCTGCTATCATCCTTGAGGATGTGCCAGATGTGCAGACTATCTTTGAGGTACAATTTTCAGAAAGTTTGGGGTTTTATGTTTGAAAAATATCCCAGATATCCAAGTTGTGTCTCAGACATTAAACACATATCTTGTCTGCTTTCTGCTTTAGGAGGTCACTGGCAATTGGCAGTTGATTCTGATTAGGTTCAGCCCCCTGTACTGTGGGCCTGTTGTGATCAGGGTAAGAGACCACACACACACAGTCACATCACTGTTACAATGTTTACTGTTTCCAACATGAATGTATTGTAATGTGCAGAACAATGCCGGTCCGGTGGTTATAGCTTGGAGAACTTTCCAGTTCATCAGCCCCATCATCACCTACATGCGTGGGGGATCCCAGGTTTATGTCTTTGTAACTTCCCAATCCTACATTGTCAGTCATTTGATCTTGATGGAAATGTGTCACAGCAATTGCTGAAGTGGTTTTGTTGATGTTGTCTTGTTGTTTATCTCAACAGCAGGTGGTGGTGAGGATGCACCACGTGAGTAGGGTGAGAGGCCTGGAGACTCAACTGGTGTGGGCCATCTCCAAGGAGACAGCCAGGCTTTGTCCAGAGGGCATCCCCTACTGTGCCACCAAAGTGCAGTCCATCACTTGGATCCAGGTAAGACGGAAATACTACTGAAATAGTATTAGATTAGGCTTTTCTTCACTTATTCCATTTGGCCTTAACATGTATTCTCTCTCTGTTAGCGTGTGGCTGGCAGGGTGACCCACTATGCGTCTCACCTCCGCCACGAGACGTCTGTGGACGTGACGCTTGGCTGCTACCAGGTAAATAAACAATTTCCTTTGTATATAGACTAGACATTACTGGGCATTTTTTCATTAGATTTGGTGTGTTTTCTAATAACGTGTGTGTAGTAAACAGGTGTGTTGTGTGTGTTTTGAGTAGCAGACTGATGTCTCAGTGGTGTACACCACTCTCCACATGGGGCTGGACGAGCTTCTCTCCTCTTCAGCGTGGTCGGAGGCTGCCTCCTTCTCTACGCCCACCACTCAGCAGTTCACTGACCCAGAGCCTGAGGGCCACAACTGCCATGAGGTCAGACGTTACACACACATACTATTGACTAGGAGCATTAAGATCCTTCCATTGACCGATTGTTTGTCATGTCATTGGTCACTGATTTTGAATGCTTGTTTTGTTGTCGTAGGGCTGGGAGGAGGAGCTGCTGCCTGAGGAGAGGGAGGTTCCTCTGCTAAAGTGAGTTCCTCTAAATGTCTGGGCCTGTCAGATGCAGAAGGATAGTGGTCATAATGCTGTTATCCCCCATTGACTCTAATGGTTGACATGCTCCATTCCCTCCCTTCCACAGCCTCTACCTTACCACCAAGAGAGTGGAGGACATCGCCCTGAGGCTCGTCTCCCTGCGCCAGGCCTTCACTGTGAGTGGACCCACTTTTCTTTTTCTCTCTGTGACTTCTTGTTCTGTCTCCTAGAGGAAGATGTCTCACCCTAACTCTTCCCTAGACCCTGCTTGGTTCCACCCTGAGCAGGAACCATCTGTTTGTGGCGGGAAAGGTCCTCCTGGGCGCACTGGTTCAGGCCAACCACATGGTAACTCATTCTCTTTCAAGGGAAAGAGAGCGTCCCTGAGGGGAAATGTGTTCTGTTCACTAAAATATTATCTTTTCTTTGTCATAGGACGAGGCCAAGTTCATAAGTACCTATAACGACTTTGTGGACTACCTGAGTGACCCCTCCAAGCGGAATGACATTGAGAGGGAGCTGGCTGAGGCAAAGGTGAGTTCATGAACTCTTTCAAGTCTCACTGAGTTCTTCTACATGCATGTCTTTTATACATCACAGTAGCTGATCTATATGAAATCATTCCTATTTTCTCCAAACATGTTGTTTTCTTGTCCTAGATCCATCATATGAACATGATAGATGTCCTCTTTGAGCTGGTGCTGTTTGGGATGATGACAGCTCAGAAGTCCCTGATGGTGGTAAGTAGCATCTCACTGGTACATGTTTTGATATCTGTCTATTAGCAGTTTCACTTAAATTCCTCTCCTCTTTTCTCCTCCTTTGTTTCCTTTAGCACCCTGGTGGGTTCGTGGAGCGTCTGTACGCTCTCCTGTACTCCTTCCTGCCCACTGCTGCCAACATGGAGCCAGAGGCTGACAGATACCTGCTGCAGCTCAGTGTAAGAGTCTAGGTTACTTCCATATTCTTAGTGTACTTCCTTACTCATGGTTTACAGGGTTTCAATGCCATTTTAGGGGGAGTATTTCTGATTGTCTCTCTCCTCTTGATAAGCTAGTAACTCAGAGCCATTTTCTGTGTGTTGTGTGGTGTTCTCTTCAGGGCGGGCTGATGGCTCTGCTAGATGACATGTTTGGCCAGCAGCTGGCCTGGTACTTTAACCCAGAGTCTCTGGTCACTGAGCTCTCCAGCCTCCTGGAGTACCACTTGGAGAACCTCATGGCCAGCATGTAGTCCTACTGCAGGGACCATACTCCTTTCTCCTTCTCTCTCTCTTTTGAAGGAATTGAGGACTAAGTGCTTTGTTGAACCCTGATTAGTTTTTAACACCCATTAATTTAATGTATTCTCTTGTTTTCTCTCCCCACAGGATTCTTGTGACACTTTGCCACCCAACAGGGATCGAGACACCAATGCACTACATTACTTTGCACTGATTTTTACATTTTTAAAT
Source organism: Oncorhynchus mykiss (assembly GCF_057628025.1). Taxonomy (NCBI): domain Eukaryota; kingdom Metazoa; phylum Chordata; class Actinopteri; order Salmoniformes; family Salmonidae; genus Oncorhynchus; species Oncorhynchus mykiss. Next base: position 46,307,305 of record NC_143039.1, on the reverse strand, counting down.
AAAATAAGTTGTAGTTCAAAAACATTTTGGTTTCTGTCTTTTCATTTATTTGATTTCATGACCTTTTCCTAGAGTTCTAATATTGATATTAGATTATTACATGAACAATGATGCTTTATTTGAAAATGGAAATAAAAACAATGTTTTGTTGATTTACAGATACTACAGGCCCACACTTTATATGGTTTTGTACTGTGTGTGATAGTGTACTATTTAAAAACATGTAGGACTACATACACTGAGTGCACAAAACATTAGGAACATTTCCTAATATTGAGTTGCACACCCTTTGTCCCTGAGAACAGCCTCAATTCGTTGGGGCATGGACTCTACAAGCTGCCCTAAGCGTTCCACAAGGATGCTGGCCCATGTTGTGTCAAGTTGGCTGGACGTCCTTTGGGTGGTGGACCATTCTTGATACACATGGGGAAACTGTTGAGCATGAAAAACACAGCAGTGTTGCAGTTCTTGACACACTTAACCCGGTGCGCCTGGCACCTAATACCATACCCCGTTCAAAGACAGTTAAATATTTTGTCTTGCCGATTCACCCTCTGAATGACACACACAATCCATGTCTCAATTCTCTCAAGGTTTTAAAATCTTTCTTTAACTCCCCTTCGTCTACACTGATTGAAGCGGATTGAACAAGTGACATCAATAAGGGATCATAGCTTTCACTTGGTCAGTCTATGTCATGGAAAGAGCAGGTGTCCTCAATGTTTTGTATTATCAGTGTGTGTAGTAACCTGGTACAGTATAAAGTATACCACTAGAGGGGATAATTGCTTCAGTCTTGAAAGTTACTTCTCACTATCCCTACTCTACATTAACAGTCTGCCATTATAGACTGAGGTAACTTGGGTATCTTAGTTTTTTATATGTCATTAATGTCTGAACCATTTACCATCTTTCCCACTGAAACCAGTAATGTTAACATTCATGTGAGAGAGGGTGTAGTAGTGCATACTGACCACTAGTTGGATCATAGTGTGGGTGGTGGTGTTCATGCAGGAACACAGAGGGTAGAGGCATTCTCCATCACAGTAGAAGGCAGAGTAACCCGTAGGAGCCGATACTCAGTTAAAACGGAGAGAAATACCATATCTTGTCATTCGATTTCTTAGATAAATGACGAGAATAGACTGTCAGCCCCTCTCCTTGTTCGGGCGGCGTTCAGCGATCGACGTCACCGGCTTTCTAGCCATCGCCGTTCCATTATTCGTATATACACTTGTTTTGTCTTGTTTCCATACAGACCTGGTTTTCATTTCCCCAATTAAGCTACTTGTATTTAACCCTCTGATTTCCATCATGTGTTGTGTGTGTGTAATTGTTTTCATGCTCTACTTTTATGTTCTGTTTTTTGAGCGCGTTTGTTTCATGTAGTGCTCTCATTTTTTGGAACTATAATAAAGTGCGCCTGTTCATTATAATCTGCTCTCCTGCACTTCGCCTCCAATACACCTTCCTGACACTTTCTATGAGAAATACATGATAAAGAATGCAAAGAACATACTCTACAATGCACATCCTACACATGCCTTGCTTCCCTAAAAATACTGTGTTACAGCAAATAAGGTGGTACAATGTTAGCTCCTGATTATCTATTCAGTACAATGAGTAGTTAAGAGAGATAGAATCTCACTTTCCAGCCTTGTTCACTGAATCTCACATATAATTAATGTCTCTTACAAGCCTGACGCCCACTGTTGATATGGCTGTGAACTGAAAGGGACCAAAAAGTATGTTATGAACCAGGAAAGACTAATGTACACTTTGGATGCATTGGATTTCAAATTAAATGTAAATGCAATTTAAGTAATTTTGTAATTGGGATGAGCTATCCCTTTAAACTGTGCATAAAACAAGTTTAACTAGAAGACGAAAAACCAGTGTTGTCCCCTGACCTTGTATGGAAACTGGGCAAGGGCAGGTCGTATTTGGGATTCTTCTTATGGGGTTGGGTTTCAGGGCGCGTGGGGGGCAACAGGGGGCCTGGCTGGCCCTGAAGAAGTTGGTTAGATGAGTACTTGAAGGCTTATATCTACAATTTGGAATGTTGGATGTTGATTTCGGGAGGCTTCCATCATGGAAAAGGGACCAGACCACTTTTTTGGTTAGTTAACCTAAATTAATCACGACCCTCTATAGAATAACAACAGTGACAACAGTTGACTGCTATTTAAGTAATAGATTGACTATCAAATCCATGTATTGGTGTGCGGCCATTGACTTTTATGGAGAGACCGACCCAAATTTTCTGTGCCAGTTCCTGGGCATTTCATTAACTCTGCATTCTAACTTCTGCGCATCCCAGCGCTTGGAAAAATCAATGGTACAAAACCTAAGATACTGACTGATCTGTTTAAAACAATCAATCTTATGTCATCGTGAAGTCTATAAACTTTTAGACTAACATCACCAATCTGAGGTTAACATTTTGTGTAATTCCAAGTTTTATAGGGTGAAAATGCAGGCTTGTGTAAGGTAGTAACACAAACTGTCAGCATTAGGGAAATGTGCGCAATTTACTATGGCAAAAAAATTCAACATGGCAATTTAAGATGATTGTATTTGTTGCTTACTCACAAAGTATTACCAAAAGTACATACACTGCTCAAAAAAATAACACATCCTAGATCTGAATGAATGAAATATTCTTATTGAATACTTTTTTCTGTACATAGTTGAATGCGCTGACAACAAAATCACACACAAATTATCAATGGAAATCAAATTTATCAACCCATGGAGGTCTGGATTTGGAGTCACACTCAAAATTAAAGTGGAAAACCACACTACAGGCTGATCCAACTTTGATGTAATGTCCTTAAAACAAGTCAAAATGAGGCTCAGTAGTGTGTGTGGCCTCCACGCGCCTGTATGACCTCCCTACAACGCCTGGGCATGCTCCTGATGGTCTACTGAGGGATCTCCTCCCAGACCTGGACTAAAGCATCCGCCAACTCCTGGACAGTCTGTGGTGCAACGTGGCATTGGTGGATGGAGCGAGACATGATGTCCCAGATGTGCTCAATTGGATTCAGGTCTGGGGAACGGGCGGGCCATAGCATCAATGCCTTCCTCTTGCAGGAACTGCTGACACACTCCAGCCACATGAGGTCTAGCATTGTCTTGCATTAGGAGGAACCCAGGGCCAACCACACCAGCATATGGTCTTACAAGGGGTCTGAGGATCTCATCTCGGTACCTATTGGCAGTCAGGCTACCTCTGGTGAGCACATGGAGGGCTGTGTGGCCCCCCAAAGAAATGCCACCCCACACCATGACTGACCCACCGCCAAATGGGTCATGCTGGAGGATGTTGCAGGCAGCAGAACGTTCTCCACGGCGTCTCCAGACTGTCACGTCCATCACATGTGCTCAGTGTCAACCTGCTTTCATCTGTGAAGAGCACAGGGCGCCAGTGACGAATTTGCCAATCTTCGTGTTCTCTCGCAAATGCCAAACGTCCTGCACGGTGTTGGGCTGTAAGCACAACCCCCACCTGTGGACGTCGGGCCCTCATACCACCCTCATGGAGTCTCTTTCTGACCATTTGAGCAGACACATGCACATTTGTGGCCTGCTGGAGGTCATTTTGCAGGGCTCTGGCAGTGCTCCTCCTGCTCCTCCTTGCACAAAGGCGGAGGTAGCGGTCCTGCTGCTGGGTTGTTGCCCTCCTACGGCCTCCTCCACATCTCCGGATGTACTGGCCTGTCTCCTGGTAGTGCCTCAATGCTCTGGACACTACGCTGACAGACACAGCAAACCTTCTTGCCACATCTCGCATTGATGTGCCATCCTGGATGAGCTGCACTACCTGAGCCACTTGTGTGGGTTGTAGACTCCATCTCATGCTACCACTAGAGTGAAAGCACCGCCAGCATTCAAAAGTGACCAAAACATCAGCCAGGAAGCATAGGAACTGAGAAGTGGTCTGTGGTCCCCACCTGTAGAACCACTCCTTTATTGGGGGTGTCTTGCTAAATGCCTATAATTTCCACCTGTTGTCTATTCCATTTGCACAACAGCATGTGACATTTATTGTCAATCAGTGTTGCTTCCTAGGTGGACAGTTTGATTTCACAGAAGTGTGATTGACCTGGAGTTACATTGTGTTGTTTAAGTGTTCCCTTTATTTTTTTGAGCAGTGTATATTTCAAGGGACATAACACTGAGACCCCTGAACATGGGTGGAGGAATATTTGTGTGACAACCTAAAACAGGGGCAGAAGCTCACTGGCACCAACAGTCTCTCCAACCACCCCTGAACGTCAGAGTCATTTAACCATTTAGAGTTGAACAAATGCTTGGCACTCTAGATTAGAGCCTCCATAGTCTGTGCAGCAACCTGAACGTTTCACGTGCCTACCTTTAGGTTTCTCTCAGTGCAGGCCATTGTACTGGCCTGTGTGATGTGTAGTAGTTTGATGCATCTTATTACTTTGTTTGTTTGTCACCCGAAAATTCAGTCTCAGCCAATGATTGTTAATATCCTCCATTCCTTACCTGACCCTTACAGACGCAGATGCCGGATCCGAAGACATTCAAACAGCACTTTGAGAGCAAGCATCCCAAGTCCCCAATGCCACCAGAGCTGGTTGATGTTGAGGCTTAAAATGATGACACACACAACGGACCTACAGTTGGGGTAAGATGCAGTATACAGTGGCAAGAAAAAGTATGCAAACCCTTTGGAAATACCTGGATTTCTGCAAAAATTGATCATAAAATGTGATCTAACCTTCACCTAGGTCACAACATAGACAAACAAAGTCTGCTTAAACTAATAACACACAATTATACGTTTTCATATCTTTATTGAAAACACTGTGTAAACATTCACAGTGCAGGGTGGGAAAAGTATGTGAACCCTTGGACTTAACTGGTTGACCCTCCTTTGGCAGCAATAACCTCAACCAAACATTTTCTGTAGTTGTGGATCAGATCGGCACAACTGTCAGGAGGAATTTTGGATCATTCCTCTTTACAAAACTATTTCAGTTCAGCAATATTCTTGGGATGTCTGCTGTAAACTGCTCTCTTGAGATCATGCCACAGCATCTCAATCGGGTTGAGGTCAGGATTCTGACTGGGCCACTCCAGAAGGCGTTTTTTCTTCTGTTGAAGCCATTCTGTTGTTGATTTACTTCTGTGTTTTGGGTCGTTGTCCTGTTGCATCACCCATCTTCTGTTGAGCTTCAATTGGCGGACAGATAGCCTAACATTCTCCTGCAAAATGTTTTGATAAACTTGGGAATTTATTTTTCCCCTCGATGATAGCAAGCTGTCCAGGCCCTGAAGCAGCAAAACAACACCAATCCACGACGCTCCATCCACCATACTTTACAGTTGGTATGAGGTTTTGATGTTGCTGTGCCTTTTTTTTTCTCCACACATGGTGTGTGTTCTTCCAAACAACCTAACTGTAGTTTCATCTGTCTTCAGAATATTTTGGAACATGTAGGTGCACTTTTGCAAACTTCAGACGTGCAGCAAAGTTTTTTTTGGACAGCAGTGGCTTCTTCCGTGGTGTCCTCCCATGAACACCATTGTTGTTTAGTGTTTTACATATTGTAGAGATGTCAGCAGCAAACTCTTGCACTACTGTATGCTTCAGTTATATGTTGTATTGCTCAACATGTGGAAATGTTGTCACTCATCGTCTTTCATGTTGTGATTCACAGATACACGATTTGAACACTGCGACTGGTATAATGGCGTCAAGGGACATAACACTGAGACCCCTGGACATGGGTGGGGGAATATTTGTGTGACGACCTACAATGGGGGCAGAAGCTCACCAGCACCCCATCTTATGTGTCCAACCACCCCTGAACGTCAGACTCTATTGAAGCACCTCCAGTGGTGTAAAGTACTTAAGTAAAAATACTTTAAAGTACTACTTAAGTTGTTTTTGGGGGTATCTGTACTTTTCTATTTATAGTTTTGACAATTTTTACTTTAACTTCACTACATTTCTAAGGAAAATAATGTTATTTTTACGCCATACATTTTCCCTGACACCCAAAAGTAATCGTTACATTTTGAATGGCTAGCAGGACAGGAAAATTGGCGGTTGGATGTACTGCCAAATTCTCTAAAATGACGCTGGAGGCGACTTATGGTAGAGAAATCAACATTCAATTCTCTTGCATCAGCTCTTGTGGACATTCCAGCAGTCCACATATCAATTGCACAATCCCTCAGAACTTCAGACATCTGTGGCATTGTGTTGTGACAAAACTGCACATTTTAGTGGCCTTTTGTCCCCAGCAAAAGGTGCACCTGTGTAATGATCATGCTGTTTAATCAGCTTCTTGATATGGTGCACTTTTCAATGTGGATGGAGAAATGCTCACTAAAAAACTTTTGAGGCGTATAGAACATTTCCGAGATCTTTAATTTCAGCTCATGAAACATGGGACCAACCTTTTACATGTTGCGTTTTTTTGTTCAGTATAGTTTATTTTATTACAAATATAGCGGTATACAGTCCTCCAGATATCTGTTGACAAGGACATACATCACTGTGTATTTGTTCCTCTGTACATACAAAAATGGCCAAACATTTCTTCCCATGTTATCATTTTCCATTGTTACTAACTTGTACTAGTTAAAAGTATGATTAAAGAAGAAGAAAAATATGTGTACGTTTTGCAAACCATGTTTAGTACATCTAAAAGAGATGAGAAAAAATGTATGGTTCAACAAGAATTTTAGCATTGATTGCACTTATGATACAGTACTTTACAGCTTTGATTGGTCACAGAATATGTGACATGAAGGGGTGATGTAATTATCTGAATTACTGTAGATTTTAATAGTTTTGTTAATCAAAATTGAAGTGGTTATAAGTCCAATGGGTGTTGTTCATATACCACTCTGACTCTAAATCAATATATTAGATACATAGTATATATCAGCATATTGACAGATTATTGCTATCAACTGCTGGTTGCAAGTTATATTACCCTGTTTTTATCTTTTGGAACAATGGCAATTAAGTTGATTAAAATGATGTAGAATAGATAGATGGGCTACCACTGGTGTCACAGGCATCCACAGGTCTTGACCACCATGTTGCGATGCTTCTTTAGGATCACGTTGTTGTTGTCATCATAGAAGAGTACAGAGATGGGACTGAGCTTGGTGGGTGCGCAGCACGCTTTGGGAACCTCATCCGGCTTCAGAAGGTGAACCTGCCATTGAAAACGGTAAATCAGACTCATTCATACATGCACTTTCATATAGTCAATGATAATATCCTGTTATAAAAGAGATATGGGTTATTTAAGCAATAAGGCCCAAGGAGGGGCCAGATACCACAAACCCCAGGGGTGCTTTATTGCTATTAGAACACCTACTCATGCAAGGGTTTTTCTTAATTTTTTACTATTTTCTACATTGTTGAATAATAGTGAAGATGTCAAAATGATGAAATAACACATATGGAATCATATAGGAACCCAAAAAGTGTGAAACATATCAAAACATGTAATATATTTGAGATTCTTTAAGCCACTTTTAGCCACCCTTTGCCTTGATGACAGCTTTGCACACTCTTGGCATTCTCTCAACCAACTTCACCTGGAATGCTTTTCCAACAGTCTTGAAGGAGTTCCCACATATGCTGAGCACTTGTTGGCTGTTATTCCTTTACTCTGCGGTCCTACTCATCTCAAAACATCTGTTTGGTTGAGGTCGGGGGATTGTGGAGGCCAGGTCATCTGATGCAGCACTCCGTCACTCTCCTTTTTGGTAAAATAGCCCTTAAACAGCCTGGAGGTGTGCTGGGTCATTGTCCTGTTGAAAAACAAATGAATTCTCCTGAGTGGCACAGTGGTCTAAGGCAAGCTGTGCAGTTAGAGATCCTGGTTGGAGTCCAGGCTCTGTCGCAGCCGGCCGCCACCGGGAGACCTGTGGGGCGGCACACAGTTGGCCCAGCGTCGTCCGGGTTAGGGGAGGGTTTTGTCGGTAGGGATGTTCTTGTCCCATCGCGCTCTAGCGACTCCTGTGGCGAGCCGGGCGCAATGCACGCTGACAGGGTTGCCAGGTGTATGGTGTTTCCTCCCACATATCGGTGCGTCTGGCCTCCGGGTTAAGCAGGCATTGTGTCAAGAAGCAGTGCGGCTTGGCTGGGTTGTGTTTTGGAGGACGCACGGCTCTCAACCTTCGCCTCTCCCCAGTCCATACGGGAGTTGCAGCGATGAGACAAGACTGTAACTACCAATTCGATACCACGAAAAAGGTGTAAAAGTAACAAACAATTATTATTATTTTTGTAATAATAATTTATAAAAACGAATGATAGTCCCACTAAGCCCAAACCAGATGGGATGGCGTATAGCTGCAGAATGCTGTTGTAGCCATGCTGGTTAAGTGTGAATTCTAAATCAATCACAGACAGTGTCAACAGCAAAGCACCTCCACACCATAACACCTCCTCCTCCATGCTTTATGGCAGGAAATACACATGCAGAGATCATCTGTTCACCCACACTGCATCTCACAAAGACATGGCAGTTGGAACCAAAAATCTCACATTTGGACTCCAGACCAAAGGACAAATGTATTGTGTTTCTTTGCCCAATTAAGTCTAATTTAATAGTTTAATCATTTAATAGTGGTTTCTTTGCAGCCATTCAACCATAAAGGCCTGATTCACACAGCCTCCTCTGAACAGTTGATGTTGAGATGTGTCAGTTACTTGAACTCTGTGGCATTTATTTGGGCAGGAATATCTGAGGCTGGTAACTCTAATGAACTTATTGTCATGCTCTGACCTTAGAGAGCCTTTCTATTCTCTATTTTGGTTAGGTCAGGGTGTGACTAGGGTGGGTACTGTAGTTTTTGTATTTCTATGTTGGCCTGGTATGGTTCCCAATCAGAGGCAGCTGTTTAGCGTTGTCTCTGATCATATTTAGGCAGCCTTTTCCCCACTGTGGTTGTGAGATCTTGTCTATGTCTAGTTGCCTGCGAGCACTACATTAGCTTCCCGTTTTCTGTGTGTTTCACTTCAAATAAAAGAGGATGGAACCATACCACGCTGGAACCATATTCCGTATTGACTGACCTTCATGTCATAAAGTAATGATTGACTGTTGTTTCTCTTTGCTTATTTGAGCTGTTCTTGCCATAATATGGACTTGGTATTTTGCCAAATACGGATATCTTCTGTATACTCCCCCTACCTTGTCACAACACAATTGATTGGGTCAAACGCATTAAAATGGAGAAAAAAAATCCACTTTTAAGAAGGCACACCTGTTAATTGAAATGCATTCCAGGTGACCTTCTCATGAAGCTGGTTGAGAGAATGCCAAGCGTGTGCAAAGCTGTCATCGAGGCATAGGGTGGCTACTTTGAAGAATCTAAAATATATTTGGATTTGTTTGACACTTTTTTGGTTACTACATGATTCCATATGTGTTATTTCATCGTTTAGATGTCTTCAATATTTTTCTTCAATGTAGAAAATAGTAAAAATAAAGAAAACCCCTTGAATGAGTAGGTGTTCTAAAACTTTTGACCGGTAGTGTAGAGCCTTCCGTGATTTTTTCCGTGGGCTGTGTCTGAATTTGGTCAATAAGTCCTCCAAAATACTTTATTGCCCACTGTCGCAAAGACTATACTTTCAGGGGTTAAACAACACACAAAAAAAATAACCTTGTTTGTCTCATTCTTCCAACCTAGCTAGTGACTTTATAAAACACTATATTTTGTTATTTGTATTTTATATTATACCAACGATATAGGAAAGCATCTGGTGTCAAAATAGCCCCAAATATATAGGGTGTACACCCATACAATTATTAATTCATTCACTGTTTACAAATATGCCCAATCAATAGAACATTATATCAGAAAACAATAGTCTAAATGTCTCTACCATATATGGTTGAAAAGTTACCGACGATTTACTCAGAATTTAACCCCACAACACCAAATATGAAACACATACAACCAAGTTCTGTGTAGTCTAAACTAGCAATGGTCACAGCAAATTATCGTTATTATTTCATCAACACTGTCAAGTACAAGTATATGAATGTTATAATATTGTAGAGAACAAGCTAATGATTAATTCTATGTCATTTGTAATGACATCAGGCAAAAAAAACGACGTTTGGACATGAATTTCGTAGCGCCCTCTTGAATTGACAATTTTTCTCTCTACATTGTATAAGTGACTATATAAAAATAATATATATGTCATTCATCAGACGCTTTTATCCAAAGCGAATTACAATAAAACCTGTTGTCGTTTATGTATGGGTGGTGACGGGAATCGAACCCACTACCCTGGCGTTGCAAGCGTCATGCTCTATCAACTGAACTACGAAGGAGCACTTCAACGTCAATAGAATGTTGACAAGCAATTTTAACGGATTCTAAAAGGAATCATAGAATTCCAAACTAATTTCTATGGCAACACAGTAGTCCATTTTGTAAACAATCATTTTCGAACGTGTGTTGCCAAGATACATCCAACCGACGTTCTATGGAACGTTTTCTGTGCGAAAACAACAACTTCTGTTTGCTGCTGACAACAAACTGGATTGATTTTTCAGACCTGAACAATCAACTGGAAAATGCCTGGGTGCTTTTCAAGACTGACGGAGAGAGTGCGTGGACGTCTGCGGCCTACTGCGTCGACAGGTTGTTCAAATTCATTTGTGGCTCGTTTTTCTTGTCTTTTTCTGTTTTGCAGGGTTCGTGATCGTCGACAGATGGACAGTGACAGCGACTTCGAAGAGGGTATGTGGAGTTTAAAACTCTGTTTTTACTTCATTTAACAATGTCATTATAATTTGCGAAATGTTGTGTATTTCTATAATTCAGACTTGGCAAAAATGCTTGTGCCAGAGATGTTGTAGCTAGCTAGCTTGCTAGCTAACATTCACTTTAGTAACTGTTGCACAGCGATCGACTTTTGCTACCTAGCTAGCTAGTATTAGCAATCTTGCTACGTTGTGTCCTAACAATTGTTTATTTTATATTCCAATGTTCCTAATTTTAGAAACAACTGTCCTGGATGAGGTCCAGTTGGATGTGCCATTGGATGATGTGCCAGATATTCCACAGCTGCCAGCCCTCCTTGATGTCCAGAATGCTGCTATCATCCTTGAGGATGTGCCAGATGTGCAGACTATCTTTGAGGTACAATTTTCAGAAAGTTTGGGGTTTTATGTTTGAAAAATATCCCAGATATCCAAGTTGTGTCTCAGACATTAAACACATATCTTGTCTGCTTTCTGCTTTAGGAGGTCACTGGCAATTGGCAGTTGATTCTGATTAGGTTCAGCCCCCTGTACTGTGGGCCTGTTGTGATCAGGGTAAGAGACCACACACACACAGTCACATCACTGTTACAATGTTTACTGTTTCCAACATGAATGTATTGTAATGTGCAGAACAATGCCGGTCCGGTGGTTATAGCTTGGAGAACTTTCCAGTTCATCAGCCCCATCATCACCTACATGCGTGGGGGATCCCAGGTTTATGTCTTTGTAACTTCCCAATCCTACATTGTCAGTCATTTGATCTTGATGGAAATGTGTCACAGCAATTGCTGAAGTGGTTTTGTTGATGTTGTCTTGTTGTTTATCTCAACAGCAGGTGGTGGTGAGGATGCACCACGTGAGTAGGGTGAGAGGCCTGGAGACTCAACTGGTGTGGGCCATCTCCAAGGAGACAGCCAGGCTTTGTCCAGAGGGCATCCCCTACTGTGCCACCAAAGTGCAGTCCATCACTTGGATCCAGGTAAGACGGAAATACTACTGAAATAGTATTAGATTAGGCTTTTCTTCACTTATTCCATTTGGCCTTAACATGTATTCTCTCTCTGTTAGCGTGTGGCTGGCAGGGTGACCCACTATGCGTCTCACCTCCGCCACGAGACGTCTGTGGACGTGACGCTTGGCTGCTACCAGGTAAATAAACAATTTCCTTTGTATATAGACTAGACATTACTGGGCATTTTTTCATTAGATTTGGTGTGTTTTCTAATAACGTGTGTGTAGTAAACAGGTGTGTTGTGTGTGTTTTGAGTAGCAGACTGATGTCTCAGTGGTGTACACCACTCTCCACATGGGGCTGGACGAGCTTCTCTCCTCTTCAGCGTGGTCGGAGGCTGCCTCCTTCTCTACGCCCACCACTCAGCAGTTCACTGACCCAGAGCCTGAGGGCCACAACTGCCATGAGGTCAGACGTTACACACACATACTATTGACTAGGAGCATTAAGATCCTTCCATTGACCGATTGTTTGTCATGTCATTGGTCACTGATTTTGAATGCTTGTTTTGTTGTCGTAGGGCTGGGAGGAGGAGCTGCTGCCTGAGGAGAGGGAGGTTCCTCTGCTAAAGTGAGTTCCTCTAAATGTCTGGGCCTGTCAGATGCAGAAGGATAGTGGTCATAATGCTGTTATCCCCCATTGACTCTAATGGTTGACATGCTCCATTCCCTCCCTTCCACAGCCTCTACCTTACCACCAAGAGAGTGGAGGACATCGCCCTGAGGCTCGTCTCCCTGCGCCAGGCCTTCACTGTGAGTGGACCCACTTTTCTTTTTCTCTCTGTGACTTCTTGTTCTGTCTCCTAGAGGAAGATGTCTCACCCTAACTCTTCCCTAGACCCTGCTTGGTTCCACCCTGAGCAGGAACCATCTGTTTGTGGCGGGAAAGGTCCTCCTGGGCGCACTGGTTCAGGCCAACCACATGGTAACTCATTCTCTTTCAAGGGAAAGAGAGCGTCCCTGAGGGGAAATGTGTTCTGTTCACTAAAATATTATCTTTTCTTTGTCATAGGACGAGGCCAAGTTCATAAGTACCTATAACGACTTTGTGGACTACCTGAGTGACCCCTCCAAGCGGAATGACATTGAGAGGGAGCTGGCTGAGGCAAAGGTGAGTTCATGAACTCTTTCAAGTCTCACTGAGTTCTTCTACATGCATGTCTTTTATACATCACAGTAGCTGATCTATATGAAATCATTCCTATTTTCTCCAAACATGTTGTTTTCTTGTCCTAGATCCATCATATGAACATGATAGATGTCCTCTTTGAGCTGGTGCTGTTTGGGATGATGACAGCTCAGAAGTCCCTGATGGTGGTAAGTAGCATCTCACTGGTACATGTTTTGATATCTGTCTATTAGCAGTTTCACTTAAATTCCTCTCCTCTTTTCTCCTCCTTTGTTTCCTTTAGCACCCTGGTGGGTTCGTGGAGCGTCTGTACGCTCTCCTGTACTCCTTCCTGCCCACTGCTGCCAACATGGAGCCAGAGGCTGACAGATACCTGCTGCAGCTCAGTGTAAGAGTCTAGGTTACTTCCATATTCTTAGTGTACTTCCTTACTCATGGTTTACAGGGTTTCAATGCCATTTTAGGGGGAGTATTTCTGATTGTCTCTCTCCTCTTGATAAGCTAGTAACTCAGAGCCATTTTCTGTGTGTTGTGTGGTGTTCTCTTCAGGGCGGGCTGATGGCTCTGCTAGATGACATGTTTGGCCAGCAGCTGGCCTGGTACTTTAACCCAGAGTCTCTGGTCACTGAGCTCTCCAGCCTCCTGGAGTACCACTTGGAGAACCTCATGGCCAGCATGTAGTCCTACTGCAGGGACCATACTCCTTTCTCCTTCTCTCTCTCTTTTGAAGGAATTGAGGACTAAGTGCTTTGTTGAACCCTGATTAGTTTTTAACACCCATTAATTTAATGTATTCTCTTGTTTTCTCTCCCCACAGGATTCTTGTGACACTTTGCCACCCAACAGGGATCGAGACACCAATGCACTACATTACTTTGCACTGATTTTTACATTTTTAAATAAAATAAGTTGTAGTTCAAAAACATTTTGGTTTCTGTCTTTTCATTTATTTGATTTCATGACCTTTTCCTAGAGTTCTAATATTGATATTAGATTATTACATGAACAATGATGCTTTATTTGAAAATGGAAATAAAAACAATGTTTTGTTGATTTACAGATACTACAGGCCCACACTTTATATGGTTTTGTACTGTGTGTGATAGTGTACTATTTAAAAACATGTAGGACTACATACACTGAGTGCACAAAACATTAGGAACATTTCCTAATATTGAGTTGCACACCCTTTGTCCCTGAGAACAGCCTCAATTCGTTGGGGCATGGACTCTACAAGCTGCCCTAAGCGTTCCACAAGGATGCTGGCCCATGTTGTGTCAAGTTGGCTGGACGTCCTTTGGGTGGTGGACCATTCTTGATACACATGGGGAAACTGTTGAGCATGAAAAACACAGCAGTGTTGCAGTTCTTGACACACTTAACCCGGTGCGCCTGGCACCTAATACCATACCCCGTTCAAAGACAGTTAAATATTTTGTCTTGCCGATTCACCCTCTGAATGACACACACAATCCATGTCTCAATTCTCTCAAGGTTTTAAAATCTTTCTTTAACTCCCCTTCGTCTACACTGATTGAAGCGGATTGAACAAGTGACATCAATAAGGGATCATAGCTTTCACTTGGTCAGTCTATGTCATGGAAAGAGCAGGTGTCCTCAATGTTTTGTATTATCAGTGTGTGTAGTAACCTGGTACAGTATAAAGTATACCACTAGAGGGGATAATTGCTTCAGTCTTGAAAGTTACTTCTCACTATCCCTACTCTACATTAACAGTCTGCCATTATAGACTGAGGTAACTTGGGTATCTTAGTTTTTTATATGTCATTAATGTCTGAACCATTTACCATCTTTCCCACTGAAACCAGTAATGTTAACATTCATGTGAGAGAGGGTGTAGTAGTGCATACTGACCACTAGTTGGATCATAGTGTGGGTGGTGGTGTTCATGCAGGAACACAGAGGGTAGAGGCATTCTCCATCACAGTAGAAGGCAGAGTAACCCGTAGGAGCCGATACTCAGTTAAAACGGAGAGAAATACCATATCTTGTCATTCGATTTCTTAGATAAATGACGAGAATAGACTGTCAGCCCCTCTCCTTGTTCGGGCGGCGTTCAGCGATCGACGTCACCGGCTTTCTAGCCATCGCCGTTCCATTATTCGTATATACACTTGTTTTGTCTTGTTTCCATACAGACCTGGTTTTCATTTCCCCAATTAAGCTACTTGTATTTAACCCTCTGATTTCCATCATGTGTTGTGTGTGTGTAATTGTTTTCATGCTCTACTTTTATGTTCTGTTTTTTGAGCGCGTTTGTTTCATGTAGTGCTCTCATTTTTTGGAACTATAATAAAGTGCGCCTGTTCATTATAATCTGCTCTCCTGCACTTCGCCTCCAATACACCTTCCTGACACTTTCTATGAGAAATACATGATAAAGAATGCAAAGAACATACTCTACAATGCACATCCTACACATGCCTTGCTTCCCTAAAAATACTGTGTTACAGCAAATAAGGTGGTACAATGTTAGCTCCTGATTATCTATTCAGTACAATGAGTAGTTAAGAGAGATAGAATCTCACTTTCCAGCCTTGTTCACTGAATCTCACATATAATTAATGTCTCTTACAAGCCTGACGCCCACTGTTGATATGGCTGTGAACTGAAAGGGACCAAAAAGTATGTTATGAACCAGGAAAGACTAATGTACACTTTGGATGCATTGGATTTCAAATTAAATGTAAATGCAATTTAAGTAATTTTGTAATTGGGATGAGCTATCCCTTTAAACTGTGCATAAAACAAGTTTAACTAGAAGACGAAAAACCAGTGTTGTCCCCTGACCTTGTATGGAAACTGGGCAAGGGCAGGTCGTATTTGGGATTCTTCTTATGGGGTTGGGTTTCAGGGCGCGTGGGGGGCAACAGGGGGCCTGGCTGGCCCTGAAGAAGTTGGTTAGATGAGTACTTGAAGGCTTATATCTACAATTTGGAATGTTGGATGTTGATTTCGGGAGGCTTCCATCATGGAAAAGGGACCAGACCACTTTTTTGGTTAGTTAACCTAAATTAATCACGACCCTCTATAGAATAACAACAGTGACAACAGTTGACTGCTATTTAAGTAATAGATTGACTATCAAATCCATGTATTGGTGTGCGGCCATTGACTTTTATGGAGAGACCGACCCAAATTTTCTGTGCCAGTTCCTGGGCATTTCATTAACTCTGCATTCTAACTTCTGCGCATCCCAGCGCTTGGAAAAATCAATGGTACAAAACCTAAGATACTGACTGATCTGTTTAAAACAATCAATCTTATGTCATCGTGAAGTCTATAAACTTTTAGACTAACATCACCAATCTGAGGTTAACATTTTGTGTAATTCCAAGTTTTATAGGGTGAAAATGCAGGCTTGTGTAAGGTAGTAACACAAACTGTCAGCATTAGGGAAATGTGCGCAATTTACTATGGCAAAAAAATTCAACATGGCAATTTAAGATGATTGTATTTGTTGCTTACTCACAAAGTATTACCAAAAGTACATACACTGCTCAAAAAAATAACACATCCTAGATCTGAATGAATGAAATATTCTTATTGAATACTTTTTTCTGTACATAGTTGAATGCGCTGACAACAAAATCACACACAAATTATCAATGGAAATCAAATTTATCAACCCATGGAGGTCTGGATTTGGAGTCACACTCAAAATTAAAGTGGAAAACCACACTACAGGCTGATCCAACTTTGATGTAATGTCCTTAAAACAAGTCAAAATGAGGCTCAGTAGTGTGTGTGGCCTCCACGCGCCTGTATGACCTCCCTACAACGCCTGGGCATGCTCCTGATGGTCTACTGAGGGATCTCCTCCCAGACCTGGACTAAAGCATCCGCCAACTCCTGGACAGTCTGTGGTGCAACGTGGCATTGGTGGATGGAGCGAGACATGATGTCCCAGATGTGCTCAATTGGATTCAGGTCTGGGGAACGGGCGGGCCATAGCATCAATGCCTTCCTCTTGCAGGAACTGCTGACACACTCCAGCCACATGAGGTCTAGCATTGTCTTGCATTAGGAGGAACCCAGGGCCAACCACACCAGCATATGGTCTTACAAGGGGTCTGAGGATCTCATCTCGGTACCTATTGGCAGTCAGGCTACCTCTGGTGAGCACATGGAGGGCTGTGTGGCCCCCCAAAGAAATGCCACCCCACACCATGACTGACCCACCGCCAAATGGGTCATGCTGGAGGATGTTGCAGGCAGCAGAACGTTCTCCACGGCGTCTCCAGACTGTCACGTCCATCACATGTGCTCAGTGTCAACCTGCTTTCATCTGTGAAGAGCACAGGGCGCCAGTGACGAATTTGCCAATCTTCGTGTTCTCTCGCAAATGCCAAACGTCCTGCACGGTGTTGGGCTGTAAGCACAACCCCCACCTGTGGACGTCGGGCCCTCATACCACCCTCATGGAGTCTCTTTCTGACCATTTGAGCAGACACATGCACATTTGTGGCCTGCTGGAGGTCATTTTGCAGGGCTCTGGCAGTGCTCCTCCTGCTCCTCCTTGCACAAAGGCGGAGGTAGCGGTCCTGCTGCTGGGTTGTTGCCCTCCTACGGCCTCCTCCACATCTCCGGATGTACTGGCCTGTCTCCTGGTAGTGCCTCAATGCTCTGGACACTACGCTGACAGACACAGCAAACCTTCTTGCCACATCTCGCATTGATGTGCCATCCTGGATGAGCTGCACTACCTGAGCCACTTGTGTGGGTTGTAGACTCCATCTCATGCTACCACTAGAGTGAAAGCACCGCCAGCATTCAAAAGTGACCAAAACATCAGCCAGGAAGCATAGGAACTGAGAAGTGGTCTGTGGTCCCCACCTGTAGAACCACTCCTTTATTGGGGGTGTCTTGCTAAATGCCTATAATTTCCACCTGTTGTCTATTCCATTTGCACAACAGCATGTGACATTTATTGTCAATCAGTGTTGCTTCCTAGGTGGACAGTTTGATTTCACAGAAGTGTGATTGACCTGGAGTTACATTGTGTTGTTTAAGTGTTCCCTTTATTTTTTTGAGCAGTGTATATTTCAAGGGACATAACACTGAGACCCCTGAACATGGGTGGAGGAATATTTGTGTGACAACCTAAAACAGGGGCAGAAGCTCACTGGCACCAACAGTCTCTCCAACCACCCCTGAACGTCAGAGTCATTTAACCATTTAGAGTTGAACAAATGCTTGGCACTCTAGATTAGAGCCTCCATAGTCTGTGCAGCAACCTGAACGTTTCACGTGCCTACCTTTAGGTTTCTCTCAGTGCAGGCCATTGTACTGGCCTGTGTGATGTGTAGTAGTTTGATGCATCTTATTACTTTGTTTGTTTGTCACCCGAAAATTCAGTCTCAGCCAATGATTGTTAATATCCTCCATTCCTTACCTGACCCTTACAGACGCAGATGCCGGATCCGAAGACATTCAAACAGCACTTTGAGAGCAAGCATCCCAAGTCCCCAATGCCACCAGAGCTGGTTGATGTTGAGGCTTAAAATGATGACACACACAACGGACCTACAGTTGGGGTAAGATGCAGTATACAGTGGCAAGAAAAAGTATGCAAACCCTTTGGAAATACCTGGATTTCTGCAAAAATTGATCATAAAATGTGATCTAACCTTCACCTAGGTCACAACATAGACAAACAAAGTCTGCTTAAACTAATAACACACAATTATACGTTTTCATATCTTTATTGAAAACACTGTGTAAACATTCACAGTGCAGGGTGGGAAAAGTATGTGAACCCTTGGACTTAACTGGTTGACCCTCCTTTGGCAGCAATAACCTCAACCAAACATTTTCTGTAGTTGTGGATCAGATCGGCACAACTGTCAGGAGGAATTTTGGATCATTCCTCTTTACAAAACTATTTCAGTTCAGCAATATTCTTGGGATGTCTGCTGTAAACTGCTCTCTTGAGATCATGCCACAGCATCTCAATCGGGTTGAGGTCAGGATTCTGACTGGGCCACTCCAGAAGGCGTTTTTTCTTCTGTTGAAGCCATTCTGTTGTTGATTTACTTCTGTGTTTTGGGTCGTTGTCCTGTTGCATCACCCATCTTCTGTTGAGCTTCAATTGGCGGACAGATAGCCTAACATTCTCCTGCAAAATGTTTTGATAAACTTGGGAATTTATTTTTCCCCTCGATGATAGCAAGCTGTCCAGGCCCTGAAGCAGCAAAACAACACCAATCCACGACGCTCCATCCACCATACTTTACAGTTGGTATGAGGTTTTGATGTTGCTGTGCCTTTTTTTTTCTCCACACATGGTGTGTGTTCTTCCAAACAACCTAACTGTAGTTTCATCTGTCTTCAGAATATTTTGGAACATGTAGGTGCACTTTTGCAAACTTCAGACGTGCAGCAAAGTTTTTTTTGGACAGCAGTGGCTTCTTCCGTGGTGTCCTCCCATGAACACCATTGTTGTTTAGTGTTTTACATATTGTAGAGATGTCAGCAGCAAACTCTTGCACTACTGTATGCTTCAGTTATATGTTGTATTGCTCAACATGTGGAAATGTTGTCACTCATCGTCTTTCATGTTGTGATTCACAGATACACGATTTGAACACTGCGACTGGTATAATGGCGTCAAGGGACATAACACTGAGACCCCTGGACATGGGTGGGGGAATATTTGTGTGACGACCTACAATGGGGGCAGAAGCTCACCAGCACCCCATCTTATGTGTCCAACCACCCCTGAACGTCAGACTCTATTGAAGCACCTCCAGTGGTGTAAAGTACTTAAGTAAAAATACTTTAAAGTACTACTTAAGTTGTTTTTGGGGGTATCTGTACTTTTCTATTTATAGTTTTGACAATTTTTACTTTAACTTCACTACATTTCTAAGGAAAATAATGTTATTTTTACGCCATACATTTTCCCTGACACCCAAAAGTAATCGTTACATTTTGAATGGCTAGCAGGACAGGAAAATTGGCGGTTGGATGTACTGCCAAATTCTCTAAAATGACGCTGGAGGCGACTTATGGTAGAGAAATCAACATTCAATTCTCTTGCATCAGCTCTTGTGGACATTCCAGCAGTCCACATATCAATTGCACAATCCCTCAGAACTTCAGACATCTGTGGCATTGTGTTGTGACAAAACTGCACATTTTAGTGGCCTTTTGTCCCCAGCAAAAGGTGCACCTGTGTAATGATCATGCTGTTTAATCAGCTTCTTGATATGGTGCACTTTTCAATGTGGATGGAGAAATGCTCACTAAAAAACTTTTGAGGCGTATAGAACATTTCCGAGATCTTTAATTTCAGCTCATGAAACATGGGACCAACCTTTTACATGTTGCGTTTTTTTGTTCAGTATAGTTTATTTTATTACAAATATAGCGGTATACAGTCCTCCAGATATCTGTTGACAAGGACATACATCACTGTGTATTTGTTCCTCTGTACATACAAAAATGGCCAAACATTTCTTCCCATGTTATCATTTTCCATTGTTACTAACTTGTACTAGTTAAAAGTATGATTAAAGAAGAAGAAAAATATGTGTACGTTTTGCAAACCATGTTTAGTACATCTAAAAGAGATGAGAAAAAATGTATGGTTCAACAAGAATTTTAGCATTGATTGCACTTATGATACAGTACTTTACAGCTTTGATTGGTCACAGAATATGTGACATGAAGGGGTGATGTAATTATCTGAATTACTGTAGATTTTAATAGTTTTGTTAATCAAAATTGAAGTGGTTATAAGTCCAATGGGTGTTGTTCATATACCACTCTGACTCTAAATCAATATATTAGATACATAGTATATATCAGCATATTGACAGATTATTGCTATCAACTGCTGGTTGCAAGTTATATTACCCTGTTTTTATCTTTTGGAACAATGGCAATTAAGTTGATTAAAATGATGTAGAATAGATAGATGGGCTACCACTGGTGTCACAGGCATCCACAGGTCTTGACCACCATGTTGCGATGCTTCTTTAGGATCACGTTGTTGTTGTCATCATAGAAGAGTACAGAGATGGGACTGAGCTTGGTGGGTGCGCAGCACGCTTTGGGAACCTCATCCGGCTTCAGAAGGTGAACCTGCCATTGAAAACGGTAAATCAGACTCATTCATACATGCACTTTCATATAGTCAATGATAATATCCTGTTATAAAAGAGATATGGGTTATTTAAGCAATAAGGCCCAAGGAGGGGCCAGATACCACAAACCCCAGGGGTGCTTTATTGCTATTAGAACACCTACTCATGCAAGGGTTTTTCTTAATTTTTTACTATTTTCTACATTGTTGAATAATAGTGAAGATGTCAAAATGATGAAATAACACATATGGAATCATATAGGAACCCAAAAAGTGTGAAACATATCAAAACATGTAATATATTTGAGATTCTTTAAGCCACTTTTAGCCACCCTTTGCCTTGATGACAGCTTTGCACACTCTTGGCATTCTCTCAACCAACTTCACCTGGAATGCTTTTCCAACAGTCTTGAAGGAGTTCCCACATATGCTGAGCACTTGTTGGCTGTTATTCCTTTACTCTGCGGTCCTACTCATCTCAAAACATCTGTTTGGTTGAGGTCGGGGGATTGTGGAGGCCAGGTCATCTGATGCAGCACTCCGTCACTCTCCTTTTTGGTAAAATAGCCCTTAAACAGCCTGGAGGTGTGCTGGGTCATTGTCCTGTTGAAAAACAAATGAATTCTCCTGAGTGGCACAGTGGTCTAAGGCAAGCTGTGCAGTTAGAGATCCTGGTTGGAGTCCAGGCTCTGTCGCAGCCGGCCGCCACCGGGAGACCTGTGGGGCGGCACACAGTTGGCCCAGCGTCGTCCGGGTTAGGGGAGGGTTTTGTCGGTAGGGATGTTCTTGTCCCATCGCGCTCTAGCGACTCCTGTGGCGAGCCGGGCGCAATGCACGCTGACAGGGTTGCCAGGTGTATGGTGTTTCCTCCCACATATCGGTGCGTCTGGCCTCCGGGTTAAGCAGGCATTGTGTCAAGAAGCAGTGCGGCTTGGCTGGGTTGTGTTTTGGAGGACGCACGGCTCTCAACCTTCGCCTCTCCCCAGTCCATACGGGAGTTGCAGCGATGAGACAAGACTGTAACTACCAATTCGATACCACGAAAAAGGTGTAAAAGTAACAAACAATTATTATTATTTTTGTAATAATAATTTATAAAAACGAATGATAGTCCCACTAAGCCCAAACCAGATGGGATGGCGTATAGCTGCAGAATGCTGTTGTAGCCATGCTGGTTAAGTGTGAATTCTAAATCAATCACAGACAGTGTCAACAGCAAAGCACCTCCACACCATAACACCTCCTCCTCCATGCTTTATGGCAGGAAATACACATGCAGAGATCATCTGTTCACCCACACTGCATCTCACAAAGACATGGCAGTTGGAACCAAAAATCTCACATTTGGACTCCAGACCAAAGGACAAATGTATTGTGTTTCTTTGCCCAATTAAGTCTAATTTAATAGTTTAATCATTTAATAGTGGTTTCTTTGCAGCCATTCAACCATAAAGGCCTGATTCACACAGCCTCCTCTGAACAGTTGATGTTGAGATGTGTCAGTTACTTGAACTCTGTGGCATTTATTTGGGCAGGAATATCTGAGGCTGGTAACTCTAATGAACTTATTGTCATGCTCTGACCTTAGAGAGCCTTTCTATTCTCTATTTTGGTTAGGTCAGGGTGTGACTAGGGTGGGTACTGTAGTTTTTGTATTTCTATGTTGGCCTGGTATGGTTCCCAATCAGAGGCAGCTGTTTAGCGTTGTCTCTGATCATATTTAGGCAGCCTTTTCCCCACTGTGGTTGTGAGATCTTGTCTATGTCTAGTTGCCTGCGAGCACTACATTAGCTTCCCGTTTTCTGTGTGTTTCACTTCAAATAAAAGAGGATGGAACCATACCACGCTGGAACCATATTCCGTATTGACTGACCTTCATGTCATAAAGTAATGATTGACTGTTGTTTCTCTTTGCTTATTTGAGCTGTTCTTGCCATAATATGGACTTGGTATTTTGCCAAATACGGATATCTTCTGTATACTCCCCCTACCTTGTCACAACACAATTGATTGGGTCAAACGCATTAAAATGGAGAAAAAAAATCCACTTTTAAGAAGGCACACCTGTTAATTGAAATGCATTCCAGGTGACCTTCTCATGAAGCTGGTTGAGAGAATGCCAAGCGTGTGCAAAGCTGTCATCGAGGCATAGGGTGGCTACTTTGAAGAATCTAAAATATATTTGGATTTGTTTGACACTTTTTTGGTTACTACATGATTCCATATGTGTTATTTCATCGTTTAGATGTCTTCAATATTTTTCTTCAATGTAGAAAATAGTAAAAATAAAGAAAACCCCTTGAATGAGTAGGTGTTCTAAAACTTTTGACCGGTAGTGTAGAGCCTTCCGTGATTTTTTCCGTGGGCTGTGTCTGAATTTGGTCAATAAGTCCTCCAAAATACTTTATTGCCCACTGTCGCAAAGACTATACTTTCAGGGGTTAAACAACACACAAAAAAAATAACCTTGTTTGTCTCATTCTTCCAACCTAGCTAGTGACTTTATAAAACACTATATTTTGTTATTTGTATTTTATATTATACCAACGATATAGGAAAGCATCTGGTGTCAAAATAGCCCCAAATATATAGGGTGTACACCCATACAATTATTAATTCATTCACTGTTTACAAATATGCCCAATCAATAGAACATTATATCAGAAAACAATAGTCTAAATGTCTCTACCATATATGGTTGAAAAGTTACCGACGATTTACTCAGAATTTAACCCCACAACACCAAATATGAAACACATACAACCAAGTTCTGTGTAGTCTAAACTAGCAATGGTCACAGCAAATTATCGTTATTATTTCATCAACACTGTCAAGTACAAGTATATGAATGTTATAATATTGTAGAGAACAAGCTAATGATTAATTCTATGTCATTTGTAATGACATCAGGCAAAAAAAACGACGTTTGGACATGAATTTCGTAGCGCCCTCTTGAATTGACAATTTTTCTCTCTACATTGTATAAGTGACTATATAAAAATAATATATATGTCATTCATCAGACGCTTTTATCCAAAGCGAATTACAATAAAACCTGTTGTCGTTTATGTATGGGTGGTGACGGGAATCGAACCCACTACCCTGGCGTTGCAAGCGTCATGCTCTATCAACTGAACTACGAAGGAGCACTTCAACGTCAATAGAATGTTGACAAGCAATTTTAACGGATTCTAAAAGGAATCATAGAATTCCAAACTAATTTCTATGGCAACACAGTAGTCCATTTTGTAAACAATCATTTTCGAACGTGTGTTGCCAAGATACATCCAACCGACGTTCTATGGAACGTTTTCTGTGCGAAAACAACAACTTCTGTTTGCTGCTGACAACAAACTGGATTGATTTTTCAGACCTGAACAATCAACTGGAAAATGCCTGGGTGCTTTTCAAGACTGACGGAGAGAGTGCGTGGACGTCTGCGGCCTACTGCGTCGACAGGTTGTTCAAATTCATTTGTGGCTCGTTTTTCTTGTCTTTTTCTGTTTTGCAGGGTTCGTGATCGTCGACAGATGGACAGTGACAGCGACTTCGAAGAGGGTATGTGGAGTTTAAAACTCTGTTTTTACTTCATTTAACAATGTCATTATAATTTGCGAAATGTTGTGTATTTCTATAATTCAGACTTGGCAAAAATGCTTGTGCCAGAGATGTTGTAGCTAGCTAGCTTGCTAGCTAACATTCACTTTAGTAACTGTTGCACAGCGATCGACTTTTGCTACCTAGCTAGCTAGTATTAGCAATCTTGCTACGTTGTGTCCTAACAATTGTTTATTTTATATTCCAATGTTCCTAATTTTAGAAACAACTGTCCTGGATGAGGTCCAGTTGGATGTGCCATTGGATGATGTGCCAGATATTCCACAGCTGCCAGCCCTCCTTGATGTCCAGAATGCTGCTATCATCCTTGAGGATGTGCCAGATGTGCAGACTATCTTTGAGGTACAATTTTCAGAAAGTTTGGGGTTTTATGTTTGAAAAATATCCCAGATATCCAAGTTGTGTCTCAGACATTAAACACATATCTTGTCTGCTTTCTGCTTTAGGAGGTCACTGGCAATTGGCAGTTGATTCTGATTAGGTTCAGCCCCCTGTACTGTGGGCCTGTTGTGATCAGGGTAAGAGACCACACACACACAGTCACATCACTGTTACAATGTTTACTGTTTCCAACATGAATGTATTGTAATGTGCAGAACAATGCCGGTCCGGTGGTTATAGCTTGGAGAACTTTCCAGTTCATCAGCCCCATCATCACCTACATGCGTGGGGGATCCCAGGTTTATGTCTTTGTAACTTCCCAATCCTACATTGTCAGTCATTTGATCTTGATGGAAATGTGTCACAGCAATTGCTGAAGTGGTTTTGTTGATGTTGTCTTGTTGTTTATCTCAACAGCAGGTGGTGGTGAGGATGCACCACGTGAGTAGGGTGAGAGGCCTGGAGACTCAACTGGTGTGGGCCATCTCCAAGGAGACAGCCAGGCTTTGTCCAGAGGGCATCCCCTACTGTGCCACCAAAGTGCAGTCCATCACTTGGATCCAGGTAAGACGGAAATACTACTGAAATAGTATTAGATTAGGCTTTTCTTCACTTATTCCATTTGGCCTTAACATGTATTCTCTCTCTGTTAGCGTGTGGCTGGCAGGGTGACCCACTATGCGTCTCACCTCCGCCACGAGACGTCTGTGGACGTGACGCTTGGCTGCTACCAGGTAAATAAACAATTTCCTTTGTATATAGACTAGACATTACTGGGCATTTTTTCATTAGATTTGGTGTGTTTTCTAATAACGTGTGTGTAGTAAACAGGTGTGTTGTGTGTGTTTTGAGTAGCAGACTGATGTCTCAGTGGTGTACACCACTCTCCACATGGGGCTGGACGAGCTTCTCTCCTCTTCAGCGTGGTCGGAGGCTGCCTCCTTCTCTACGCCCACCACTCAGCAGTTCACTGACCCAGAGCCTGAGGGCCACAACTGCCATGAGGTCAGACGTTACACACACATACTATTGACTAGGAGCATTAAGATCCTTCCATTGACCGATTGTTTGTCATGTCATTGGTCACTGATTTTGAATGCTTGTTTTGTTGTCGTAGGGCTGGGAGGAGGAGCTGCTGCCTGAGGAGAGGGAGGTTCCTCTGCTAAAGTGAGTTCCTCTAAATGTCTGGGCCTGTCAGATGCAGAAGGATAGTGGTCATAATGCTGTTATCCCCCATTGACTCTAATGGTTGACATGCTCCATTCCCTCCCTTCCACAGCCTCTACCTTACCACCAAGAGAGTGGAGGACATCGCCCTGAGGCTCGTCTCCCTGCGCCAGGCCTTCACTGTGAGTGGACCCACTTTTCTTTTTCTCTCTGTGACTTCTTGTTCTGTCTCCTAGAGGAAGATGTCTCACCCTAACTCTTCCCTAGACCCTGCTTGGTTCCACCCTGAGCAGGAACCATCTGTTTGTGGCGGGAAAGGTCCTCCTGGGCGCACTGGTTCAGGCCAACCACATGGTAACTCATTCTCTTTCAAGGGAAAGAGAGCGTCCCTGAGGGGAAATGTGTTCTGTTCACTAAAATATTATCTTTTCTTTGTCATAGGACGAGGCCAAGTTCATAAGTACCTATAACGACTTTGTGGACTACCTGAGTGACCCCTCCAAGCGGAATGACATTGAGAGGGAGCTGGCTGAGGCAAAGGTGAGTTCATGAACTCTTTCAAGTCTCACTGAGTTCTTCTACATGCATGTCTTTTATACATCACAGTAGCTGATCTATATGAAATCATTCCTATTTTCTCCAAACATGTTGTTTTCTTGTCCTAGATCCATCATATGAACATGATAGATGTCCTCTTTGAGCTGGTGCTGTTTGGGATGATGACAGCTCAGAAGTCCCTGATGGTGGTAAGTAGCATCTCACTGGTACATGTTTTGATATCTGTCTATTAGCAGTTTCACTTAAATTCCTCTCCTCTTTTCTCCTCCTTTGTTTCCTTTAGCACCCTGGTGGGTTCGTGGAGCGTCTGTACGCTCTCCTGTACTCCTTCCTGCCCACTGCTGCCAACATGGAGCCAGAGGCTGACAGATACCTGCTGCAGCTCAGTGTAAGAGTCTAGGTTACTTCCATATTCTTAGTGTACTTCCTTACTCATGGTTTACAGGGTTTCAATGCCATTTTAGGGGGAGTATTTCTGATTGTCTCTCTCCTCTTGATAAGCTAGTAACTCAGAGCCATTTTCTGTGTGTTGTGTGGTGTTCTCTTCAGGGCGGGCTGATGGCTCTGCTAGATGACATGTTTGGCCAGCAGCTGGCCTGGTACTTTAACCCAGAGTCTCTGGTCACTGAGCTCTCCAGCCTCCTGGAGTACCACTTGGAGAACCTCATGGCCAGCATGTAGTCCTACTGCAGGGACCATACTCCTTTCTCCTTCTCTCTCTCTTTTGAAGGAATTGAGGACTAAGTGCTTTGTTGAACCCTGATTAGTTTTTAACACCCATTAATTTAATGTATTCTCTTGTTTTCTCTCCCCACAGGATTCTTGTGACACTTTGCCACCCAACAGGGATCGAGACACCAATGCACTACATTACTTTGCACTGATTTTTACATTTTTAAATAAAATAAGTTGTAGTTCAAAAACATTTTGGTTTCTGTCTTTTCATTTATTTGATTTCATGACCTTTTCCTAGAGTTCTAATATTGATATTAGATTATTACATGAACAATGATGCTTTATTTGAAAATGGAAATAAAAACAATGTTTTGTTGATTTACAGATACTACAGGCCCACACTTTATATGGTTTTGTACTGTGTGTGATAGTGTACTATTTAAAAACATGTAGGAATACATACACTGAGTGCACAAAACATTAGGAACATTTCCTAATATTGAGTTGCACACCCTTTTCCCCTGAGAACAGCCTCAATTCGTTGGGGCATGGACTCTACAAGCTGCCCTAAGCGTTCCACAAGGATGCTGGCCCATGTTGTGTCAAGTTGGCTGGACGTCCTTTGGGTGGTGGACCATTCTTGAGACACATGGGGAAACGGTTGAGCATGAAAAAAACAGCAGTGTTGCAGTTCTTGACACACTTAACCCGGTGCGCCTGGCACCTACTACCATACCCCGTTCAAAGACAGTTAAATCTTTTGTCTTGCCGATTCACCCTCTGAATGACACACACAATCCATGTCTCAATTCTCTCAAGGTTTTAAAATCTTTCTTTAACTCCCCTTCATCTACATTGATTGAAGCGGATTGAACAAGTGACATCAATAAGGGATCATAGCTTTCACTTGGTCAGTCTATGTCATGGAAAGAGCAGGTGTCCTCAATGTTTTGTATTATCAGTGTGTGTAGTAACCTGGTACAGTATAAAGTATACCACTAGAGGGGATAATTGCTTCAGTCTTGAAAGTTACTTCTCACTATCCCTACTCTACATTAACAGTCTGCCATTATAGACTGAGGTAACTTGGGTATCTTAGTTTTTTATATGTCATTAATGTCTGAACCATTTACCATCTTTCCCACTGAAACCAGTAACGTTAACATTCATGTGAGAGAGGGTGTAGTAGTGCATACTGACCACTAGTTGGATCATAGTGTGGGTGGTGGTGTTCATGCAGGAACACAGAGGGTAGAGGCATTCTCCATCACAGTAGAAGGCAGAGTAACCCGTAGGAGCCGATACTCAGTTAAAACGGAGAGAAATACCATATCTTGTCATTCGATTTCTTAGATAAATTACGAGAATAGACTGTCAGCCCCTCTCCTTGTTCGGGCGGCGTTCAGCGATCGACGTCACCGGCTTTCTAGCCATCGCCGTTCCATTATTCGTATATACACTTGTTTTGTCTTGTTTCCATACAGACCTGGTTTTCATTTCCCCAATTAAGCTACTTGTATTTAACCCTCTGATTTCCATCATGTGTTGTGTGTGTGTAATTGTTTTCATGCTCTACTTTTATGTTCTGTTTTTTGAGCGCGTTTGTTTCATGTAGTGCTCTCATTTTTTGGAACTATAATAAAGTGCGCCTGTTCATTATAATCTGCTCTCCTGCACTTCGCCTCCAATACACCTTCCTGACACTTTCTATGAGAAATACATGATAAAGAATGCAAAGAACATACTCTACAATGCACATCCTACACATGCCTTGCTTCCCTAAAAATACTGTGTTACAGCAAATAAGGTGGTACAATGTTAGCTCCTGATTATCTATTCAGTACAATGAGTAGTTAAGAGAGATAGAATCTCACTTTCCAGCCTTGTTCACTGAATCTCACATATAATTCATGTCTCTTACAAGCCTGACGCCCACTGTTGATATGGCTGTGAACTGAAAGGGACCAAAAAGTATGTTATGAACCAGGAAAGACTAATGTACACTTTGGATGCATTGGATTTCAAATTAAATGTAAACGCAATTTAAGTAATTTTGTAATTGGGATGAGCTATCCCTTTAAACTGTGCATAAAACAAGTTTAACTAGAAGACGAAAAACCAGTGTTGTCCCCTGACCTTGTATGGAAACTGGGCAAGGGCAGGTCGTATTTGGGCTTCTTCTTATGGGGTTGGGTTTCAGGGCGCGTGGGGGGCAACAAGGGGCCTGGCTGGCCCTGAAGAAGTTGGTTAGATGAGTACTTGAAGGCTTATATCTACAATTTGGAATGTTGGATGTTGATTTCGGGAGGCTTCCATCATGGAAAAGGGAACAGACCACTTTTTTGGTTAGTTAACCTAAATTAATCACGACCCTCTATAGAATAACAACAGTGACAACAGTTGACTGCTATTTAAGTAATAGATTGACTATCAAATCCATGTATTGGTGTGCGGCCATTGACTTTTATGGAGAGACCGACCCAAATTTTCTGTGCCAGTTCCTGGGCATTTCATTAACTCTGCATTCTAACTTCTGCGCATCCCAGCGCTTGGAAAAATCAATGGTACAAAACCTAAGATACTGACTGATCTGTTTAAAACAATCAATCTTATGTCATCGTGAAGTCTATAAACTTTTAGACTAACATCACCAATCTGAGGTTAACATTTTGTGTAATTCCAAGTTTTATAGGGTGAAAATGCAGGCTTGTGTAAGGTAGTAACACAAACTGTCAGCATTAGGGAAATGTGCGCAATTTACTATGGCAAAAAAATTCAACATGGCAATTTAAGATGATTGTATTTGTTGCTTACTCACAAAGTATTACCAAAAGTACATACACTGCTCAAAAAAATAACACATCCTAGATCTGAATGAATGAAATATTCTTATTGAATACTTTTTTCTGTACATAGTTGAATGCGCTGACAACAAAATCACACACAAATTATCAATGGAAATCAAATTTATCAACCCATGGAGGTCTGGATTTGGAGTCACACTCAAAATTAAAGTGGAAAACCACACTACAGGCTGATCCAACTTTGATGTAATGTCCTTAAAACAAGTCAAAATGAGGCTCAGTAGTGTGTGTGGCCTCCACGCGCCTGTATGACCTCCCTACAACGCCTGGGCATGCTCCTGATGGTATACTGAGGGATCTCCTCCCAGACCTGGACTAAAGCATCAGCCAACTCCTGGACAGTCTGTGGTGCAACGTGGCGTTGGTGGATGGAGCGAGACATGATGTCCCAGATGTGCTCAATTGGATTCAGGTCTGGGGAACGGGCGGGCCATAGCATCAATGCCTTCCTCTTGCAGGAACTGCTGACACACTCCAGCCACATGAGGTCTAGCAT
Organism: Oncorhynchus mykiss; assembly: GCF_057628025.1. NCBI lineage: Eukaryota > Metazoa > Chordata > Actinopteri > Salmoniformes > Salmonidae > Oncorhynchus > Oncorhynchus mykiss. Next base: position 46,276,503 of record NC_143039.1, on the reverse strand, counting down.
TGTCTTGCATTAGGAGGAACCCAGGGCCAACCACACCAGCATATGGTCTTACGAGGGGTCTGAGGATCTCATCTCGGTACCTATTGGCAGTCAGGCTACCTCTGGTGAGCACATGGAGGGCTGTGTGGCCCCCCAAAGAAATGCCACCCCACACCATGATTGACCCACCGCCAAACCGGTCATGCTGGAGGATGTTGCAGGCAGCAGAACGTTCTCCACGGCATCTCCAGACTGTCACGTCTGTCACATGTGCTCAGTGTCAACCTGCTTTCATCTGTGAAGAGCACAGGGCGCCAGTGAAGAATTTGCCAATCTTCGTGTTCTCTCGCAAATGCCAAACGTCCTGCACGGTGTTGGGCTGTAAGCACAACCCCCACCTGTGGACGTCGGGCCCTCATACCACCCTCATGGAGTCTGTTTCTGACCGTTTGAGCAGACACATGCACATTTGTGGCCTACTGGAGGTCATTTTGCAGGGCTCTGGCAGTGCTCCTCCAGCTCCTCCTTGCACAAAGGCGGAGGCAGCGGTCCTGCTGCTGGGTTGTTGCCCTCCTACGGCCTCCTCCACATCTCCGGATGTACTGGCCTGTCTCCTGGTAGCGCCTCAATGCTCTGGACACTACGCTGACAGACACAGCAAACCTTCTTGCCACATCTCGCATTGATGTGCCATCCTGGATGAGCTGCACTACCTGAGCCACTTGTGTGGGTTGTAGACTCCGTCTCATGCTACCACTAGAGTGAAAGCACCGCCAGCATTCAAAAGTGACCAAAACATCAGCCAGGAAGCATAGGAACTGAGAAGTGGTCTGTGGTCCCCACCTGTAGAACCACTCCTTTATTGGGGGTGTCTTGCTAAATGCCTATAATTTCCACCTGTTGTCTATTCCATTTGCACAACAGCATGTGAAATTTATTGTCAATCAGTGTTGCTTCCTAAGTGGACAGTTTGATTTCACAGAAGTGTGATTGACTTGGAGTTACATTGTGTTGTTTAAGTGTTCCCTTTATTTTTTTGAGCAGTGTATATTTCAAGGGACATAACACTGAGACCCCTGAACATGGATGGAGGAATATTTGTGTGACGACCTAAAACAGGGGCAGAAGCTCACCAGCACCAGCAGTCTCTCCAACCACCCCTGAACGTCAGAGTCATTTAACCATTTAGAGAGTTGAACAAATGCCTGGCACTCTAGACTAGAGCCTCCATAGACTGTGCAGCAACCTGACCGTTTCACGTGCCTACCTTTAGGTTTCTCTCAGTGCAGTCCATTGTACTGGCCTGTGTGATGTGTAGTAGTTTGATGCATCTTATTACTTTGTTTGTCACCCGAAAATTCAGTCTCAGCCAATGATTGTTAATATCCTCCTGACCCTTACAGACGCAGATGCTGGACACGGAGACATTCAAGCAGCACTTTGAGAGCAAGCATCCCAAGTCCCCAATGCCACCAGAGCTGGTTGATGTTGAGGCTTAAAATGATGACACACACAACGGACCTACAGTTGGGGTAAGATGCAGTATACAGTGGCAAGAAAAAGTATGCGAACCCTTTGGAAATACCTGGATTTCTGCAAAAATTGGTCATAAAATGTGATCTAACCTTCATCTAGGTCACAACATAGACAAACAAAGTCTGCTTAAACTAATAACACACAATTATACGTTTTCATATCTTTATTGAAAACACTGTGTAAACATTCACAGTGCAGGGTGGGAAAAGTATGTGAACCCTTGGACTTAATAACTGGTTGACCCTCCTTTGGCAGCAATAACCTCAACCAAACATTTTCTGTAGTTGTGGATCAGATCGGCACAACTGTCAGGAGGAATTTTGGATCATTCCTCTTTACAAAACTATTTCAGTTCAGCAATATTCTTGGGGTGTCTGCTGTAAACTTCTCTCTTGAGGTCATGCCACAGCATCTCAATCGGGTTGAGGTCAGGATTCTGACTGGTTCACTCTCTGGTTTTTTCTTCTGTTGAAGCCATTCTGTTGTTGATTTACTTCTGTGTTTTGGGTCGTTGTCCTGTTGCATCACCCATCTTCTGTTGAGCTTCAATTGGCGGACAGATAGCCTAACATTCTCCTGCAAAATGTTTTGATAAACTTGGGAATTTATTTTTCCCGCGATGATAGCAAGCTGTCCAGGCCCTGAAGCAGCAAAACAACACCAATCCACGACGCTCCATCCACCATACTTTACAGTTGGTATGAGGTTTTGATGTTGCTGTGCCTTTTTTTTTCTCCACACATGGTGTTGTGTGTTCTTCCAAACAACCCAACTGTAGTTTCATCTGTCTTCAGAATATTTTGGAACATGTAGGTGCACTTTTGCAAACTTCAGACGTGCAGCAAAGTTTTTTTTGGACAGCAGTGGCTTCTTCCGTGGTGTCCTCCCATGAACACCATTGTTGTTTAGTGTTTTACATATCGTAGAGATGTCAGCAGCAAACTCTTGCACTACTGTATGCTTCAGTTATATGTTGCATTGCTCAACATGTGGAAATGTTGTCACTCATCGTCTTTCATGTTGTGATTCACAGATACACGATTTGAACACTGCGACTGGTATAATGGCGTCAAGGGACATAACACTGAGACCACTGGACATGGGTGGGAGAATATTTGTGTGACGACCTACAATGGGGGCAGAAGCTCACCAGCACCCCATCTTATATGTCCAACCACCCCTGAACGTCAGACTCTATTGAAGCACCTCCAGTGGTGTAAAGTACTTAAGTAAAAATACTTTAAAGTACTACTTAAGTTGTTTTTGGGGGTATCTGTACTTTACTATTTATAGTTTTGACAATTTTTACTTTAACTTCACTACATTTCTAAGGAAAATAATGTTATTTTTACTCCATACATTTTCCCTGACACCCAAAAGTAATCGTTACATTTTGAATGGCTAGCAGGACAGGAAAATTGGCGGTTGGATGTACTGCCAAATTCTCTAAAATGACGTTGGAGTCGAGTTATGGTAGAGAAATCAACATTCAATTCTCTTGCAGCAGCTCTTGTGGACATTCCTGCAGTCCGCACACTAATTGCACAATCCCTCAGAACTTCAGACATCTGTGGCATTGTGTTGTGACAAAACTGCACATTTTAGTGGCCTTTTGTCCCCAGCAAAAGGTGCACCTGTGTAATGATCATGCTGTTTAATCAGCTTCTTGATATGGTGCACTTTTCAATGTGGATGGAGAAATGCTCACTAAAAAACTTTTGAGGCGTATAGAACATTTCCGAGATCTTTAATTTCAGCTCATGAAACATGGGACCAACCTTTTACATGTTGCGTTTTTTTGTTCAGTATAGTTTATTTTATTACAAATATAGCGGTATACAGTCCTCCAGATATCTGTTGACAAGGACATACATCACTGTGTATTTGTTCCTCTGTACATACAAAAATGGCCAAACATTTTTTCCCATGTTATCATTTTCCATTGTTACTAACTTGTACTAGTTAAAAGTATGATTAAAGAAGAAGAAAAATATGTGTACGTTTTGCAAACCATGTTTAGTACATCTAAAAGAGATGAGAAAAAATGTATGGTTCAACAAGGATTTTAGCATTGATTGCACTTATGATACAGTACTTTACAGCTTTGATTGGTCACAGAATATGTGACATGAAGGGGTGATGTAATTATCTGAATACTGTAGATTTGAATAGTTTAGTTAATCAAAATTGAAGTGGTTATAAGTCCAATGGGTGTTGTTCATATACCACTCTGACTCTAAATCAATATATTAGATACATAGTATATATCAGCATATTGACAGATTATTGCTATCAACTGCTGGTTGCAAGTTATATTACCCTGTTTTTATCTTTTGGAACAATGGCAATTAAGTTGATTAAAATGATGTAGAATAGATAGATGGGCTACCACTGGTGTCACAGGCATCCACAGGTCTTGACCACCATGTTGCGATGCTTCTTTAGGATCACGTTGTTGTTGTCATCGTAGAAGAGTACAGAGATGGGACTGAGCTTGGTGGGAGCGCAGCACGCTTTGGGAACCTCATCCGGCTTCAGAAGGTGAACCTGCCATTGAAAACGGTAAATCAGACTCATTCATACATGCACTTTCATATAGTCAATGATAATATCCTGTTATAAAGGAGATATGGGTTATTTAAGCAATAAGGCCCAAGGAGGGGCCAGATACCACAAACCCCAGGGGTGCTTTATTGCAATTGGAACACCTACTCATGCAAGGGTATTTCTTTATTTTTTACAGCCTGGAGGTGTGCTGGGTCATTGTCCTGTTGAAAAACAAATTAATTATCCTGAGTGGCACAGTGGTCTAAGGCAAGCTGTGCAGTTAGAGATCCTGGTTGGAGTCCAGGCTCTGTCGCAGCCGGCCGCGACCGGGAGACCCAACGTCGTCCGGGTTAGGGGAGGGTTTGGTCGGTAGGGATGTTCTTGTCCCATCGCGCTCTAGCGACTCCTGTGGCGAGCCGGGCGCAATGCACGCTGACAGGGTTACCAGGTGTATGGTGTTTCCTCCCACATATTGGTGCGTCTGGCCTCCGGGTTAAGCAGGCATTGTGTCAAGAAGCAGTGCGGCTTGGCTGGGTTGTGTTTTGGAGGATGCACGGCTCTCAACCTTCGCCTCTCCCCAGTCCATACGGGAGTTGCAGCGATGAGACAAGACTGTAACTACCAATTCGATACCACGAAAAAGGTGTAAAAGTAACAAACAATTATTATTATTATTTTTTTAATAATAATTTATAAAAACAAATGATAGTCCCACTAAGCCCAAACCAGATGGGATGGCGTATAGCTGCAGAATGCTGTGATGCAGAGATCATCTGTTCACCCACACCGCATCTCACAAAGACATGGCAGTTGGAACCAAAAATCTCACATTTGGACTCCAGACCAAAGGACAAATGTATTGTGTTTCTTGGCCCAATTAAGTCTCATTTAATAGTTTAATCATTTAATAGTGGTTTCTTTGCAGCCATTCAACCATAAAGGCCTGATTCACACAGTCTCCTCTGAACAGTTGATGTTGAGATGTGTCAGTTACTTGAACTCTGTGAAGCATTTATTTGGGCAGCAATATCTGAGGCTGGTAACTCTAATGAACTTATTGTCACGCCCTGACCTTAGAGAGCCTTTCTATTCTCTATTTTGGTTAGGTCAGGGTGTGACTAGGGTGGGTACTGTAGTTTTTGTATTTCTATGTTGGCCTGGTATGGTTCCCAATCAGAGGCAGCTGTTTAGCGTTGTCTCTGATTGGGGATCATATTTAGGCAGCCTTTTCCCCACTGTGGTTGTGGGATCTTGTCTATGTCTAGTTGCCTGCGAGCACTACATTAGCTTCCCGTTTTCTGTGTGTTTCACTTCAAATAAAAGAGGATGGAACCATACCACGCTGCACCTTGGTCCGATTCATACAATAACGATCGTGACACTTATCCTCTGCAGCAGATGTAACCCTGGGTCTTCCATTGCTGTGGTGGTCCTCATGAGAGCCAGTTTCATCATAGCGCTTGATTGTTTTTGTGACTACACTTGAAATATTCCGTATTGACTGACCTTCATGTCATAAAGTAATGATTGACTGTTGTTTCTATTTGCTTATTTGAGCTGTTCTTGCCATAATATGGACTTGGTATTTTGCCAAATACAGATATCTTCTGTATACTCCCCCTACCTTGTCACAACACAATTGATTGGGTCAAACGCATTAAAATGGAAAAAAAATCCACTTTTAAGAAGGCACACCTGTTAATTGAAATGCATTCCAGGTGACCTTCTCATGAAGCTGTCATCAAGGCATAGGGTGGCTACTTTGAAGAATCTAAAATATATTTGGATTTGTTTGACACTTTTTTGGTTACTACATGATTCCATATGCGTTATTTCATCGTTTAGATGTCTTCACTATTTTTCTTCAATGTAGAAAATAGTGAAAATAAAGAAAACCCCTTGAATGAGTAGGTGTTCTAAAACTTTTGACCTGTAGTGTAGAGCCTTCAGTGATTTTTTCCGTGGGCTGTGGCCCCCCGTGTCTGAATTTGGTCAATAAGTCCTCCAAAAGACTTTATTGCCCACTGTCGCAAAGACTATACTTTCAGGGGTTAAACAACACACAAAAAAAATAACCTTGTTTGTCTCATTCTTCCAACCTAGCTAGTGACTTTATAAAACACTATATTTTGTTATTTGTATTTTATATTATACCAACGATATAGGAAAGCATCTGGTGTCAAAATAGCCCCAAATATATAGGGTGTACACCCATACAATTATTAATTCATTCAAGGTTTACAAATATGCCCAATCAATAGAACATTATATCAGAAAACAATAGCCTAAATGTCTCTACCATATATGGTTGAAAAGTTACCGACGATTTACTCAGAATTTAACCCCACAACACCAAATATGAAACACATACAACCAAGTTCTGTGTAGTCTAAACTAGCAATGGTCACAGCAAATTATCGTTATTATTTCATCAACACTGTCAAGTACAAGTATATGAATGTTATAATATTGTAGAGAACAAGCTAATGATTAATTCTATGTCATTTGTAATGACATCAGGCAAAGAAAACGACGTTTGGACATGAATTTCGTAGCGCCCTCTTGAATCGACAATTTTTCTCTCTACATTGTATAGCAAGCAATAAGTGACTATATAAAAATAATATATGTCATTCATCAGACGCTTTTATCCAAAGCGAGTTATAATAAAACCTGCTGTCGTTTATGTATGGGTGGTGACGGGAATCGAACCCACTACCCTGGCGTTGCAAGCGTCATGCTCTATCAACTGAACTACGAAGGAGCACTTCAACGTCAATAGAATGTTGACAAGTAATTTTAACGGATTCTAAAAGGAATCATAGAATTCCAAACTCATTTCTATGGCAACACAGTTGGCAATTTTGTAAACAATAACTGTCGAACATGTGTTGCCAAGATACATCTAACCGACGTTCTATGGAACGTTTTCTGTGCGAAAACAACAACTTCTGTTTGCTGCTGACAACAAACTGGATAGATTTTTCAGACCTGAACAATCAACTGGAAAATGCCTGGGTGCTTTTCAAGACTGACGGAGAGAGTGCGTGGACGTCTGCGGCCTACTGCGTCGACAGGTTGTTCAAATTCATTTGTGGCTCGTTTTTCTTGTCTTTTTCTGTTTTGCAGGGTTCGTGATCGTCGACAGATGGACAGTGACAGCGACTTCGAAGAGGGTATGTGGAGTTTAAAACTCTGTTTTTACTTCATTTAACAATGTCATTATAATTTGCGAAATGTTGTGTATTTCTATAATTCAGACTTGGCAAAAATGCTTGTGCCAGAGATGTTGTAGCTAGCTAGCTTGCTAGCTAACATTCACTTTAGTAACTGTTGCACAGCGATCGACTTTTGCTACCTAGCTAGCTAGTATTAGCAATCTTGCTACGTTGTGTCCTAACAATTGTTTATTTTATATTCCAATGTTCCTAATTTTAGAAACAACTGTCCTGGATGAGGTCCAGTTGGATGTGCCATTGGATGATGTGCCAGATATTCCACAGCTGCCAGTCCTCCTTGATGTCCAGAATGCTGCTGCTATCATCCTTGAGGATGTGCCAGATGTGCAGACTATCTTTGAGGTACAATTTTCAGAAAGTTTGGGGTTTTATGTTTGACAAATATCCCAGATATTCAAGTTGTGTCTCTGACATTAAACACTTATCTTGTCTGCTTTCTGCTTTAGGAGGCCACTGGCAATTGGCAGTTGATTCTGATTAGGTTCAGCCCCCTGTACTGTGGGCCTGTTGTGATCAGGGTAAGAGACCCCCCCCTACCCCCCCCCCCCCCCCCCCCACACACACACAGTCACATCACTGTTACAATGTTTACTGTTTCCAACATGAATGTATTGTAATGTGCAGAACAATGCCGGTCCGGTGGTTATAGCTTGGAGAACTTTCCAGTTCATCAGCCCCATCATCACCTACATGCGTGGGGGATCCCAGGTTTATGTCTTTGTAACTTCCCAATCCTACATTGTCAGTCATTTGATCTTGATGGAAATGTGTCACAGCAATTGCTGAAGTGGTTTTGTTGACGTTGTCTTGTTGTTTATCTCAACAGCAGGTGGTGGTGAGGATGCACCACGTGAGTAGGGTGAGAGGCCTGGAGACTCAACTGGTGTGGGCCATCTCCAAAGAGACAGCCAGGCTTTGTCCAGAGGGCATCCCCTACTGTGCCACCAAAGTGCAGTCCATCACTTGGATCCAGGTAAGACGGAAATACTACTGAAATAGTATTAGATTAGGCTTTTCTTCACTTATTCCATTTAGCCTTAACATGTATTCTCTCTCTGTTAGCGTGTGGCTGGCAGGGTGACCCACTATGCGTCTCACCTCCGCCACGAGACGTCTGTGGACGTGACTCTTGGCTGCTACCAGGTAAATAAACAATTTCCTTTGTATATAGACTAGACATTACTGGGCATTTTGTCATTAGATGTGGTGTGTTTTCTAATAACGTGTGTGTAGTAAACAGGTGTGTTGTGTGTGTTTTGAGTAGCAGACTGATGTCTCAGTGGTGTACACCACTCTCCACATGGGGCTGGACGAGCTTCTCTCCTCTTCAGCGTGGTCGGAGGCTGCCTCCTTCTCTACGCCCACCACTCAGCAGTTCACTGACCCAGAGCCTGAGGGCCACAACTGCTATGAGGTCAGACGTTACACACACATACTATTGACTAGGAGCATTAAGATCCTTCCATTGACCGATTGTTTGTCATGTCATTGGTCACTGATTTTGAATGCTTGTTTTGTTGTCGTAGGGCTGGGAGGAGGATCTGCTGCCTGAGGAGAGGGAGGTTCCTCTGCTAAAGTGAGTTCCTCTAAATGTCTGGGCCTGTCAGATGCAGAAGGATAGTGGTCATAATGCTGTTATCCCCCATTGACTCTAATGGTTGACATGCTCCATTCCCTCCCTTCCACAGCCTCTACCTTACCACCAAGAGAGTGGAGAACATCGCCCTGAGGCTCGTCTCCCTGCGCCAGGCCTTCACTGTGAGTGGACCCACTTTTCTTTTTCTCTCTGTGACTTCTTGTTCTGTCTCCTAGAGGAAGATGTCTCACCCTAACTCTTCCCTAGACCCTGCTTGGTTCCACCCTGAGCAGGAACCATCTGTTTGTGGCGGGAAAGGTCCTCCTGGGCGCACTGGTTCAGGCCAACCACATGGTAACTCATTCTCTTTCAAGGGAAAGAGAGCGTCCCTGAGGGGAAATGTGTTCTGTTCACTAAAAGATGCTATTTTCTTTGTCTGTCATAGGACGAGGCCAAGTTCATAAGTACCTATAACGACTTTGTGGACTACCTGAGTGACCCCTCCAAGCGGAATGACATTGAGAGGGAGCTGGCTGAGGCAAAGGTGAGTTCATGAACTCTTTCAAGTCTCACTGAGTTCTTCCATGCATGTATTTTATACATCACAGTAGCTGATCTATATAAAATCATTCCTATTTTCTCCAAACATGTTTTCTTGTCCTAGATCCATCATATGAACATGATAGATGTCCTCTTTGAGCTGGTGCTGTTTGGGATGATGACAGCTCAGAAGTCCCTGATGGTGGTAAGTAGCATCTCACTGGTACATGTTTTGATATCTGTCTATTAGCAGTTTCACTTAAATTCCTCTCCTCTTTTCTCCTCCTTTGTTTCCTTTAGCACCCTGGTGGGTTCGTGGAGCATCTGTACGCTCTCCTGTACTCCTTCCTGCCCACTGCTGCCAACATGGAGCCAGAGGCTGACAGATACCTGCTGCAGCTCAGCGTAAGAGTCTAGGTTACTTCCATATTCTTAGTGTACTTCCTTACTCATGGTTTACAGGGTTTCAATGCCATTTTAGGGGGAGTATTTCTGATTGTCTCTCTCCTCTTGATAAGCTAGTAACTCCGCCATTTTCTGTGTGTTGTGTGGTGTTCTCTTCAGGGCGGGCTGATGGCTCTGCTAGATGACATGTTTGGCCAGCAGCTGGCCTGGTACTTTAACCCAGAGTCTCTGGTCACTGAGCTCTCCAGCCTCCTGGAGTACCACTTGGAGAACCTCATGGCCAGCATGTAGTCCTACTGCAGGGACCATACTCCTTTCTCCTTCTCTCTCTCTTTTGAAGGAATTGAGGACTAAGTGCTTTGTTGAACCCTGATTAGTTTTTAACACCCATTAATTTAATGTATTCTCTTGTTTTCTCTCCCCACAGGATTCTTGTGACACTTTGCCACCCAACAGGGATCGAGACACCAATGCACTACATTACTTTGCATTGATTTTTACATTTTTAAATAAAATAAGTTGTAGTTCAAAAACATTTTGGTTTCTGTCTTTTCATTTATTTGATTTCATGACCTTTTCCTAGAGTTATAATATTGATATTAGATTATTACATGAACAATGATGCTTTATTTGAAAATGGAAATAAAAACAATGTTTTGTTGATTTACAGATACTACAGGCCCACACTTTATATGGTTTTGTACTGTGGTTTGTGATACTGTACAATTTACACTGAGTGCACAAAACATTAGGAACGTCTTCCTAATATTGAGTTGCACACCCTTTTTCCCTGAGAACAGCCTCAATTCGTTGGGGCATGGACTCTACAAGCTGCCCTAAGCGTTCCACAAGGATGCTGGCCCATGTTGTGTCAAGTTGGCTGGACGTCCTTTGGGTGGTGGACCATTCTTGAGACACATGGGGAAACGGTTGAGCATGAAAAAAACAGCAGTGTTGCAGTTCTTGACACACTTAACCCGGTGCGCCTGGCACCTACTACCATACCCCGTTCAAAGACAGTTAAATCTTTTGTCTTGCCGATTCACCCTCTGAATGACACACACAATCCATGTCTCAATTCTCTCAAGGTTTTAAAATCTTTCTTTAACTCCCCTTCGTCTACACTGATTGAAGCGGATTCAACAAGTGACATCAATAAGGGATCATAGCTTTCACTTGGTCAGTCTATGTCATGGAAAGAGCAGGTGTCCTCAATGTTTTGTATTATCAGTGTGTGTAGTAACCTGGTACAGGTTAATGTCTGAACCATCTTTCCCACTGAAACCAGTAATGTTAACATTCATGTGAGAGAGGGTGTAGTAGTGCATACTGACCACTAGTTGGATCATAGCGTGGTTGGTGGCATTCATGCAGGAACCCAGAGGGTAGAGGCATTCTCCATCACAGTAGAAGGCAGAGTAACCCGTAGGAGCCAATACCCAGTCCTAATGGAGAGAAATACCATAGAAATCAAATGACAAGATTAGATGAATGACGAGAATACTCTTTCCATGAGAAATACATGATAAAGAATGCAAAGAACATACTCTACAATGCACATCCTACACATGCCTTGCTTCCCTAAATATAAGGTGGTACAATGTTAGCTCCTGATTATCTATTCAGCAGATTGAGTAGTTGAGACAGAATCTCACCTTCCAGCCTAGATCACTGAAGCTCACATATAACTCATGTCTCTTACAAGCCTGACGCCCGCTGTTGACATGGCTGTGATCTGAAAGGGACCGAAAAATATGTTATGAACCAGGAAAGACTAATGTACACTTTGGATGCATTGGATTTCAAATGAAATGTAAACACAACTTAAGTAATTTTGTAATTGAGATGAACTATCCCTTTAAACTGTGCATAAAACAAGTTTAACTAGAAGACGAAAAACCAGTGTTGTCCCCTGACCTTGTATGACCTCACCATGTATACTGGGCAAGGGCAGGTCGTATTTGGGCTTCTTCTTATGGGGGTTGGGTTTCACGGCCCGGGGGGGGCGACAGGGGGCCTGGCTGGCCCTGAAAAAGGTCACCATGAAGGGCTGTTTGGAGCGGGGGCCCCTACGACCCACCAAGCCTACCCACCCAGCTGACAGGGACCGGTCTGAGAAAGAAAGAGAACAATCTTGAGGTAAACCAAAACAGCATATCTCCATTTCTATTTATTTACTGAACAATTACAGACACTATATGACATTACAGTATTACAGCACAGGTATCAGTGTGTGTATTCTAAGTGAACTTCCCTCCTTATTCAAAGGCATAATAATCAAGAAATCCACTTTGTGGGAAATAACCTCCACATCAGCAGAGCATTTCCTGACCCTGACCATAGTAGTAACTCTATGAAGCTCACCCTCCTCTGTCTCCACGTAGAGCCGGATGCCCAGGTTACTTCTGGGGTGCAGGAGCCATCGGTTGCTGGCCGAGGTCACGTCAAAAGCCAGCCAGCCCTCCTGCCCCGCTGGCACCGACTGCATGTCCAGCAGCACCAGCTCTGGTTCTCTGAGGAACGTCGAGGAGTAGCATGAGACGACAAAATTCGGGAGAGATACGCAAACCACGTTGCATGGTCATGCAGTAGAGAGAGACAGCCACTGAGCTTCAGCTCTCGAGAACCAGGTTTGTACAAGGCGTCCTCACAAGCCACAACGTGGCCAATGAGTTATTCTGCAAGGAGTTCTGTGAAGCCAGGGTGAAGAGCATAACAAATTCGACATTGCATTTTGCCAAAGCAACAAACAAAAAACATCTGGAACGATAAGCCAAACCATGGTGTATGGAGTGAAGGGAGAGCCTGTCAAGAGAGTGAGGGGAATCATGCAAAAATGCACCCTTTCATCCTTTTTAATGCAAAAAAACCCAAAGTTGATCATTTAAATGTGTCAGAGAGCGAGAGAGAGAGAGAGTTATAAAACCAGGTGATCTAGTGGCAGGAACCTGTGTTTGTTCTCCCGTTGGATCTCGTAGACAGAGATGTGCAGGCTGCGGTTGGCCCTCTGGCCCATGGTCAGGGTCTTATAAATGCGAAACTCTGCAGCTGTGACCGTTTCCCCCTGGGGGAGGGGCGTCAGGTCAAAACGGAACTCCTTCCAGTACGGCCGCGGCTGCAGCAGATCACGCTCTTGCTCCACTGAGAGAGAAGAGGAGAGAGGGAGGTCGATGTAATGCCAAAGACATTTTTCCCCCCGCATTTAAACAGCGCAACGCCTCAATCACACGTGCTCACATCTACTCTACACATTACTTCCACTCCCCGAAAAGACCAAGACAGAGATATACTCATTGTACGACACATAGTGTATGATAAAGACATTCCCACGTGACACAAGGAGGGAGAAGAGGGGGACGAAAGAGCAATTCGTGGAGCAATCAATCTAACATGAAAGTGGTGAATGAGAAGACCGAGGGAGAGAGAAGAGCAACAGAAGTGGGAAGGTGTAGAGGGAGACGGGAGGATGAGTGACTGAGTCAATGGAAATTAGGGGGAAAGAGCGGAGCAGACATGTGGAGCGAGGTGTGCAGGCAGATGCCCAGTGAAGGGGGAAAGTATAGTGATAATGTAGAGAGGGGAGAGAGGCGACAGGAAAAGACAGAGAACGATAAGGGAAGGACACACACGCTAGTCTCTCGCCACAGACGCAGTGTCCCAAGCAAGACTACACACACGCACCCCCACACTCTCTCGGGAGCCCTGCAGAGCGCATTAACAACCACGGTCGGGGCCCTGTAGTGTGCTGTAATTAGACTCACTAAGGGCCTTCAACCGCAGCAGCTGCTCAACATACACACCACTAACTACAGGTTGGGGAGTATTTTTAGAGCGGTCCTCTGCTGTTTCTCCATTTGTGTGTGTGTGTGTGTGTGTATATATATCAGTGGGGCCTGTAATTCCTTACAGCTGTGTCCCCTACGCACTGTCTTGAGCACGTTGCACGGCCTTGACTGGGTCGGATTGATAGGGTGTGTGTGAGATGGGTGTATTTTTGATTCCAACTGACAGGGGCTATGAATGAGAATCTGTCTAGATTGGTTAGATGGCCTTAAAATGGTGGTTCAAGGCGACACACCAGACATTGTCAAAATAAGATCTAAGTGAAACATAATGCATAATTCGTTTTTTTTTGTTATTTTTGTGTAATGTATGACACAGCAAGACATGATCATGTATGTCCAAATACTGTAGAACAACAAAGAAGAACTAGCATATCAAGTGTCGACGCTATGCAAAATGTGAAGAGAAATAACATGGAATCACGTTTTCCCACGGCAACAAGGTTATCCATCTTATTCCAGGAGAGATTAGCGGAAGGAAATGACTGGGAAAAGGATGTTTAATTTGTAATGCTGTGCCAGATAAGCATCTGTAGGTCTACTGTCTGGGCTGGTGCAGCACAGGAAAAGTCTCTCTTGTGATAACAAGACTGTCCCTGAGAGGTGAACTGGTTCACCACTACATAACGTTGCCAGGTTGGCCTCGTTTCTCATTGAACAATCCAACAATATGTCCTTTACTCAGTTACTGGGCTCTTTTGCAAGACATGTAAAAGGATCACAGGAGAAGTTCTTGGCCAGATCGGGCCGTGGGGCTTCTATTTGGAAATCCCTTATGGGAGGCCATTGGCTGAACAAACAACAACTCCCAACTAATTGGATAACGAGCCAATAACAATAGCCAATTAAAACCTAGGATTTTTTTTTTTTTTAAATCGCAGGTGTATCAACGGTCAGTAACTCACCCAGGTTGACGAAGCTCATGACCGTATCGGCCTCGCTAACCACTGTCCCCAGAGGCGCCGTGTACGTGTTGAGCGTGGGCAGGGCGGCATGGCTGACGTGGCCCGTCAACCCATCTACACCGCCGAACCCCAGACCCCCTACCCAATTCCCCATTCCGTTTCCCTCATCCCCCTTGGCCGACACAGCGTGGTACAGGTCCAGCATGAAGAGGGGGGCTGAGGAGGGCGGTCGGAGGGGAGGATGGGGTCTGGGCCGACCCGGTAGACCCAGGATGGACAGGATCTCCCTCTGCATCTCCTTCTTCTCTCGGCTGCTGAGGCGGCGGAAGCTGGAGTGGACGACTCCCTGGGCCTGGTGGCCCCAGAGGCAGAGCAGCAAGGGGGCGAGGAGGAGGGCCACAGGGAAGAGCGGGAGTTGGAGAAGGCGCCGGTAGGTGTACTTGCTGCTGTTGTCATGGATGCGTCTTCTTCCTGAAGACGGGCAGGCGTGGGTATCGACACACGTTCGGAACCCATCCGGTCTGCCCAAGCTCTGTGTGGTCTGAGGCAGATCTTCCAAGGTGTCCGTTGCCATAGTGGAAGAAGCTCTACCCGGCTGTTTTCCTATTCGCTCTATGTGTAACCGACAAGTCTTTGGTTGGGTTCTTCTATGTTCTTTTGGCCTTCGGTCCACAAGAGAGCAAGTAATATTCCGCAACGCACACCACAGAGGGGCTGTTAACTGTGTCTCAAACAATTTGCATGTCCCCTGTCTGTCTGTGTACGCCAAAACTGTTTGTCTTGCACGTATCCGTCACTGACAAATGCACCTCTGTGATTTGTGATGAGATGTGTTTAGATCAACGGTGGACACTAAGAGATGTTTACTCCTTTAGTTCCCTCTGTTTATCGGCCGTCTCCTCCCTTCCTCTACTACTTTAAAATCTCTCCGCTTGTTTTTTCTCTTCTACCCCAACACGACTCTACTCATGTGATACACACAGACAATAAAATGAAAGGGTAAAATGACAACTTTTTTTTAATGTGTTTTGATGAAAACAAAACAATCTCTTTGAAAATCTCTCCCTTTTGGAGAAGTACATTTGATGGAGTTTGAAAGTGGATAAGTCAAAGGGCAGGTGCTACCAAGATTGGTGGTCAATCAAATTTGAGAGAATCAAATAAAATCAGACCTGTTTTCAGTCTAATTGGTCTTCAGAAGAATAAGGAAAAAAACACCACACCTGTCGCGCCTCAATGTTGGCTGGCAAGCAACCAGATCCCACGCAAGGAACAAGGAGTCAAATCCTCAGTGGGAAAATTATCTGTCGTCCACCTCTCTTGATCAATAATTCTTTAATCCACAATTCTGGGGAACTTTTTATTCATTAAAGATCCTTTGTTTGTTACGTCCACTTGCGTCTTTAACTCCAGATGTTTCCAGATGTCTTTCTCAACCTTTACGTAGCTTCTATTTAAAAATCCTTGGTGCGTTCAGTATTTAAAAAAAATATATATATTTTTTTGATTAGTCGTTTATTCCTCGCTATTGTATTATTCTTTTGGATTCCCCCAAACCACCTGTTTCAAGTGGAGAACAATGCCAGTATGTTTGTCAGCGTACTGTACTGTGCCCTCTGAGAGTTTACCTCATGTAAGGGTGCTTCGACACTGGTAGAGTTGTCCATCACCAAGAGGGAGTGTCCTAAACAGCCTCCTCCCTCTCCCCACATCCTCTCCCAACTCTCTTCCCTATCCCTCCCTTTTATCTTTTCGTCTTCTCATGACCACTTCCTTTCATGGGAAAGCACTTTGGAATCCGAGTCAGTTTGGTGAAAAATACATACACCGAATATATTTATCCATGTTTTGAGACTAAGGAAAATATATTTATCCATGTTTTGAGACTAAGGAAAATATATTTATCCATGTTTTGAGACTAAGGAAAATATATTTATACATGTTTTGAGACTAAGGAAAATATATTTATCCATGTTTTGAGACTAAGGAAAATATATTTATCCATGTTTTGAGACTAAGGAAAATATATTTATACATGTTTTGAGACTAAGGAAAATATATTTATCCATGTTTTGAGACTAAGGAAAATATATTTATCCATGTTTTGAGACTAAGGAAAATATATTTATCCATGTTTTGAGACTAAGGAAAATATATTTATCCATGTTTTGAGACTAAGGAAAATATATTTATCCATGTTTTGAGACTAAGGAAAATATATTTATACATGTTTTGAGACTAAGGAAAATATATTTATACATGTTTTGAGACTAAGGAAAATATATTTATACATGTTTTGAGACTAAGGAAAATATATTTATCCATACAGAACACATGGATTAGCAAACCTACCGTCTCTTTAAACCCAGTACTAACAGCAGGAATGGAGACTGCTGTAGCTTAAGGTGTACTGACAAAACGTGTAGCCTATAAAATTGTTTTCGGTATTTATACGTTTTAATTTCTAATTAATTTTTTAATTTAAATTGTTTAATTTAATTGTGAGTTGCCTTTACCTCCTTCCAGTTTGACTGCAAGCCTGTGTGTGGGACAGCAAGGGATTTGAGGGGAGAAATGACACGGGCTCAAATATAGTAGTGAGGGTCAGTTCAATGCCAGTTTGTGTTTGTTTGACATCAAAAGCGCCCTGGGACTTGCGGCCACTTTGAACAGCAAAAATACACACAGACCAAACCAAACGTCATCTTTTCTAAGGCCAGGCAGTCAGAAGTGCCAGGAATGAGTATTTTCTGTGGTATTTCTGTTTTTGTTTCTCCAGTGTTGAGGGATTTTAGGGCCGGAGAGAGGAATGACGGATGGAGAGGGAAGGGTGAGAGAAGGATAGTGAGTGTCAGTCTGTTGTCGGAGCAAGGATAGGTGGTGAGGACAGATGGGGATGGTGGGAGAGGATGTGAGTGGGTTCGGATAGTTCCATGTAAACACAGACACACAGCTGCACAGAGAAGACTATAAAAGAGCAAACCCCATCTGCCAAATAAACCCAAGGTGATTTTCATTTTCTCTCTCTCTAACGGAGAGGACGTAATAGCTCCATCTCCTCCCCTAACACACACAAACCAAGTCGTATACTTAGCTACTGTGGAAGCAGAGAATGAGATAGACCTCAGCGACATTTCCCCACAATATACTGTAGAATAGAAAGCGCCAGAGAAACACACCCATCCATGACCACAGAGACGTCCCTCCCTCTGTTGAAGATCCTACTACAGGGCGTGTTCTTATCTCTGGAGACACTAATTGTACCCCAACCCTAATTACCAAGCCATTTCCGGTGTGCAGAAACTGTGGTCTACAGACTCAAGGACACGCACGTGAACACGCACGTGAACATTGCATGTGCGTATACGCACACAATTTCCCCCCAAATGAAATTAAAATAAAATCCACAACGACAAAATATCTCTTTTTTTTTTACTGCAAGCATATTTTTTAATACAAAATGAGAACAAAAAGGTTTATAATCTTATATTTTTATTTTACACAATTGACTTCTAACCGCCCCTCCTCCATATTTTCTCTTCATCACACTGTGAATAACACCAAAAGGTGAGTTCCTCTCCTGCGCCCGGATCCCCACCCCCAAGAGAGACAATAAATAAATAAAAATCACCTTAAGATGTCACTTGCGTTCATTAGGTTTTCATATATTTCAGCTCTCACATCAACAAACAGGGAAGCACATTTGCAGCCATCAAAGACACGACAATTCAAACGCCTATAAGGCGGGACACTAGGGGGTTCTCTCATTGGCCCCTTCAGCTCCCTTTCATTCATATTCATTAGGTTTTTTTTGCCAACACAATAAGGGCAACACCCTTTGGTCATGATCTGGGAGTTGTAGTCATTAGCAAAAAAAAAAAAAAGAAGGCTGCCATGGGAATCAGTCAGCTTCCTGGTTGAGTAATGTTATGAAGAAGTAGAAACATACAACGTTGAAGAGAGGAGCGGACATTTTCCTTGGTACAAAATATCATGACTTCATTCATCTCAATACTAATCATTCTCCAAGGTGATATGATACAGAACTGAAAAATAAATAAAAAATGTTTTCTTAAGCTAGAAAAGCAACAAAACACAAAAAAATACAACAGGATTATAAATTAACCAGAATGAAAGAAAGACATTCACAAATCAAATCTTTGCACACAGCGATGCACGCGGAGGACCTCTGATTTCTGTACCGCGTGACGACGACGACACGCGTAGACACAAACATTTATGTCTGCTGCTCTGGGGGTTCCCAGCGGCAACGGAGGGGAGGGGGGCGAAGTGGAATTACAGCGATACAGACTGTCAGTGTGCGCCGGTTTTCAATGTCTAATCTGGAATAAGCCTAGTTTAAATTGTGTTAAATTGTGCATGTCCTTACAAGCCTCTTCATTGTTACACGGTTTGTCACGTTTTTGCTGTTAGTGGGGTCCCGCCAAGAAGTCATTTTTGAATTTGAGTGTTAGCTTCAGACTAATGGGGCCATATGACAAACCCTCCATTCCATCAAACACACACTCCCACCGACCGACACACTGATTGTTGCAGTGGTTTGTGAGGACATTGCAGTGTGTATGTGTGTTTCCCACCACTTCCACGGTCTCCTAGGCTTGAGGTTTAGGCAGTTGTCAGAGTGGGGCAACTCAGGAAGTTGTCAGAGTGGGGCAGCCCACACACTGAACATAAATCCACGCTAGTCCGGTTGTTCCCGACCCACAGACATGAAGTGAAATTCCTCTTCACTTCCCAGTCCAGGCGAGTAAAAAACAAGATGGCAGTCATTGGATATTTTCTGTTTAACTCCCGGTGAGAAACAATTTCCACAATACCCACAATCCAGTTCTTCGGAATGCCATTCTCCAGCAAGTTCTGAGTCATTTCATCACTACCCTCAATGTGTGTGTTTGTATTTCAGTTGTGTGTGTGTCAGTGTGTACATGCACAAAGTAGTTACAAGGCTCTACCTAACGCTCTGTGGAACTCAGATTAGGTAAAAGTAAGGACAGAAATGTGCAACACAAATAAGGCAGCATCATGTTGGTTGGTTCAAACTGCTGTGGCTTTCTCTGAAACAGTCTTAGCACAATCCCGTTACGAGAGAGAGCGCACAGGAGACTGGAAGGCAAACTGGGATCTGGGTTTTAAAGGGGGAAGTTCTGTCCTGTTTCACCCCAGTCTAAGTGCACGAACCCGGGCCTCGATGCCCCCCAGTGAGTGTGTGTAGAAAGTGAGTGTGTGTACGAAAGTGGGGAAAAAAAGAGAAAGATATTTCTCCCCCCATCTATCCCTCTCTCTACCTGCCTTCCATACAGTAGTATTGATGCATGAATCCCATGCAAGCCCTATGGATGGATGTTTGGATCAAATGTGACACCCAATATGGCCGCCAGTAGTCTGTCCACTATAGAGCATCTCTTTGAATGGAAGACGGTCCGTTCTACTTGATCTAATTGTATAGTTTGGACATCTTCTTCTCCATTTCATCCTGGCTGGTGTTTGGGTGGCTGGGGTAGCCCGTGGAGTCAAACCAGCTCTATAGTTAGATGTATGACTTTTTTTTTACGTCTCCTTCACTACTTCTTCCCAGAAGCGGGTGTCTTGGGGCTTGGGGCCTTCTTGGAGATGGTAGGGATCTTGGAGGGCTTGGCTGCTCCTGGTCGCCGGGGGGTGTCCGAGGTGTCCGAGCAGGCCGAGCGCGTCTCCAGGAGCTCCGAGGCATCCGAAGCGTCGCTGCCCCGCCGGCTGCTGGCCCTGCTGCCCGCTCTGCTGCCCGCCCGGCTGGCAGCACCACTGGCACCCGATGGGGTACGCCTGGGGTCTGAGAGGAGAGGAGGAGAGAGGGAGAAAGGAGGAGGGGTAGGTAATAAGAGATAGAACGTGAATAGATTTTAAAAAATATATATGTTTAGTCTCGTTTTCATTACGGGAATCACATGTTCCAAGACAACACAAAGAGAACTGAAAATGGGAATCAAATCTGCTATGAAAAATCAGGACTTGGTTCTTACCGGTGCGTCCAGGTTTAGTAGAAGTGGGTGTAGCTCCTCCATTCTCTCCAGTCAGAGACCCTCGGCTGGAGTGGAAGGTGGGCCTCTTCAGCTTGGACCCTGAAACTGCCCCCTATAGACAGACACAGGGGATGTCAGACAGTGACAAACGGTGCTACTGAATACATTAAAGCAGTGTTTCTTAATCCTGGTCCTGAGGACCAAAAAGGGGTGCACATTTTTGTTTTTGCCTCAGCACTACACACCTGCTCGGACAAAAACCAAACTGACCCTTCTTCAGGTGCCCGGGACCAGGATTAACAAACAGCTGTTTAAAAGTTCATTGCAGCTGTTTTTATATCAATATCAAACCATTTCTGGGTAACAATTAAATACCTTCCTGTGATTGTTGTCAATTCATATGGTTAAAAGTAAACAAAAATAGCTTCTTAGCAAAGAGCAATTTCTTAAGCAGGAATTTTGCTAGGAGTGGTTTGAGTGGGGAGGGAAAACTGAAAACTAGCTGCTGTTGGCAGAGGTTTGGAATTCTCTCTCATTGGTCTATTAACTCTTTTGCCGCATGGAAGGTCAAAACAGGTTGACATTTCAGGCAACCTTTTCAAACAGCTCTTAAACTAAAAAGGGCATTATCATCCTTTTCACAATTAAAAACGATTTCCAACAATTATATATATAGAAATATAATATGAAATAAAATGTTTGACTGCATTGGCCCTTTAAAAAGGTAGACTCCACAATATGACATCATCGTACACGGCGGGACGACGTCAGCCAAACAGAGTACGAGTCTGCAAAGACTGTCCCACTTTTGACTCTTCCCAATTCGAGTCTTGAGGCATGCCGACTTTGGGAAGTCAAGAGTGGATTAGAATTTTTCGTTGTTGTTGACGCTTGGAGCCAGGATGTTGTCCCGATGTGTATGATGACGTCATATTGCTGCGTCGACCTTTAACTAAAGAAGCAGGTACTACTTTTAAGTATCATCCCCATACTTGCATAATACAGCAGACGCGCCATTTGAAAAATGACCAACAAGACGACCAAACTAAATCCCCAGAACTACCAGATGGAGTTCGCTAATAATTATAACATTTCTCACTACTTGCTCTTTAAAAGGATGTCACTTGGAATCTCTATTGACCTACCGCCAGTCGCTTCTTGCCGGGGGACTAAAATATTGTGACAATTCACATATGAATAGGTTTAACTGGCCTATTGAGCAAGAAACGGTGAAACAAGATATGACACAAATATATTCAGTCTTAAAGCTGCATTTGAATGTCACGTCTTTTAGATCTTCATGGTCCCATTATGCAGGGTGTATGGCCACCCCGTAAGTGAGTGACAGTGTGTGTGAGTTGGTGCATTATTAGTTCGCTGGGGCTTGGGACGGGTGGCGGGAGGGGTCAGTTTGTTACCTCGTGCCCAGGGGTGGTGTGGTCGTGGTCTGGGCAGGACTGGCACTTGGTTGGCGTTGGCGTTTTACTGTGTGCCAGCCAGGGCTTGGCATAGCCACGCGAGTTTGAGGACTGGGATAACCAAAGGGAAGGAGGGAGGGAAGGAGGGAGGGAAGGAGGGAGGCAGCCAAGGAGAATAAAAGGAGGAGGAGAAGCAAGGAGAGGAGCAGGAAAGTCGAGGAAAGGGAAATAGGGAAAGGGAGGAAGGGGAAGGAGGGGAGGCAGGTAGTGTAGCGCAGTGTGTTTTTGGTGCGACAGCGGAAGGATTTACAAAAACACAGAACGAAAAACAGTACATTTTCCAAGCGAGGTTAGCAGGGGGTGGTTTGAAGGGATTTAGGAGACAAAAGAAAGACAAAAACAAAGCAGAACCAGAAATAAAAATGGCACAGTTAAAGACGTGGTGATTTTGCAGTTGACATGTAGAAACAGGACCATCCAACACAGACAGACAAAAGACACACACACACACGCGATACAAAAATCACACAATAAACAGACTACACAACTAACGATCAGTGACAACAATACAGATCATTCTGGGTATTCTGGGTAATATGGCTTCATTCTTTGTCCTCCAAGACTGACTCAACGTCTTCTTTAGACTCTGTTCATTCCTCATTTTATGCACCTTGGTTGGACTGCACCACTAGGTAGCGATGATGGTATACTTGCGATGACCATATACTTCTCCATTTTGACTGAGGCTACAGTAACCTGACCGATTGAATATATGACCAGTGGTGCTACACTAAGTAAAAAGCATAATTGTCTAGGGTTTAGGAGTCAGTGGTAGACGTGAGAAAGGCCAGAGAGGTGTGTTACATTGAACTGAGCAGTGGAGGTTTCTCAGAGGAGGACCATCCTCCTCAGTGAATTTCCTAAAAATAGATTTTTTTTAACCATTTAAAAAGTCGTCCTTTTTAGATTAATATATTTTGTATAGTTTTATGTCACAAAACAATTGATTAAAATACACTGTTTTGCAACTAATGTCTACAGTAGCATCAGCAGCACTCTGTAGGGTAGCTTCTGTCCTCCTCTGGGTACATTGACTTCAATACAAAACCTAGGAGGCTCTTGGTTCACACCCCCTTCCATAGACTTCTACAGTAATTATGACAATTATGTCCTCCAACCTATCAGAGCTCTTGCAGCATGAACTGACATGTTGTCCACCCAATCAAAGGATCAGAGAATGAATCTAGTACTGAAAGCATAAGACAGCTAGCTAGCACTGCAGTGCATAAAATGTGGTGAGTAGTTGACTCAAAGAGAGAGAAAGACAACAGTTGAACAGTTTTGAACAAATTAATTTCTTCCAAAATGAAGCAGAGGCAAGAAACTCTCGTTTGCAACTGCTGGACTAATGATTACACCCTAGATCAGCTAGATGCAGGTCATGTGTCACTATCTGTCACACAAAGTTCTCTCGAACAACTTTCATTCATAGTAGTAGCTTAAACCGATCACTGTTACACTGAACTGGGTGAATGGAATATGAATGACAGTCATCCAATATGCTGTAATATAAATAAGGCCATGCTCATGAGAATAAATTAAACATTAAACAAAATTGGCTTCCCTCATCTTAAATGGCACTGACCGCCACTGGCACTGAGATCATCAAAACTCGACCTTTGAGTGTAATCGACACACAATTAGTGCGATGACGAACCAGTGTGACAACAACCATTGTAAGAAAGTGGGTGAGAAGATGGGCCACCGAGACAAACAACAAGACATGGTGAGAACAAAAACTCTGACATGGGGCCTCCCGAGTGTCGCAGCGGTCTTAGGCACTGCATTACAGAGCTTGAGGCGTCTTTACTTGGCTCATCGTGCTCTAGCGACTCCTTGTGGCGGGCCGGGCGCCTGCAGGCTGACCGGTCGTCAGTTGAACAGTGTTTCCTTCGACACATTGGTGCTTCCGGGTTAAGCGTGGCGCGGTTTGGCGGGTCATGTTTCGGAAATGTCATGACTCGACCTTCTTCTCACCCGAGCCCGTTGGGGAGTTGCAGCGATGAGACAAGATCGCAATTGGATTGCAAATTGGATATCACAAAATTGGGGAGAAAAAGGGGGTAAAATACAAAAAATTCAACTAAACAATTTGTGACATGACCGACGTGACATTGATTGACTGCAGTTTGTGAACATGCATTGTAGTATTGTTATGTATGTGTGTCGTGTACTCTTGCAGTTTCCATTTTAGTCTTTGTTTGCATTAGGAACACTTAGAGAAACCATGTCCACTTTGCTTTCCACAGAAATTAAAGTAGATTGTGTAATTGCTCAGCCTACATTAAAAGACACTACCGATCTTTGCGACAGACTTCTACTGTAACTAACATGGTAACCAACATGTTAAGAGAAGCAGGGAGATCTCTCTTTAAGGGCTATATAGTTATATCACCTCGCTCCCATAGAACATAATACCATATTGAGTCAACCATGAGTACCCCGGTTCGGTCAAGTTTTCATGGTCTGGGGAGCTTTTCCCATTCTAGTAATTGTATTTCTACGGGGAAGAAGGGGTTTGGGGGCACTTACTCTGGAGGAGGCGGTAGGGGTGGCGGGAGTGGAGGGCAGGGAGGCGCAGCTATGTGCACTGTGTGAGGCTGAGGAGGAGGAGCGGGTGGGCGAGGCTGTGCGGGAGCCGGGTTTGGAACGCCGGCCACGGGAACGGAACGCTGCCAGACCCTGGGAAGCCCCCTCCGGTAGGATGAACTTCTCACGCAGCTCCAGGTTGGTACGGCCTCGGGCTGGAATGAGCAAGGAAGGGAAGAAGGAGAGCGAGATAGAGAAAGAGTGTGAAAGAAAGAGGGAGACAAAATAAGAGTCATGTTCAGTCAATTACGGACGCAGTGCAGAGCAGCGAGTCAGTGCACTGTGTGGTCGAGTCAGTGTTGAGTAGGGTAGGGGGAGGGGAGGGAATCAGAGTCGGTGAAGTGCACTTCTGGCTGGGCTACTTTTTTAAGGGGAAGAGGAAGTGGGTGTGTTTGTGACGGTGCAGAGGGGATAGAGGAAGGCAGCAAGGCATCCTCACACAGAGGTTAGAGATCAGTGTATCCAAACTACTAGCGAGAAAAATGTTTCAAAGTATGGACCTAAATAGTACATTTTTATATGTTATAGCCACACTAATAGAACAACTGTTTTATGTCTGGTTCTATAGCTAGAACACAGAGGAATGTCTGTAAACCAAACCACAGCCTCTTCTCTCACTGCGAGGGAGTCGCTCCGTTGACTCCTTTATTCATTCCCTAATTCATAAACAGTGTGTTTGGCGCGCTTGTGTTTGGCACGCTTATGTGGGGCATGCCCGGTTATGCTTTGGGGGAGCCCCAATACAGTACCATGGGGGACTCCCCTCCCATAGACACTCATAGAAGCATTCTTAGACAAGATAGTTCAGCAGCCCCAGCACACAACAACTTACACCCAGAAAAGCCAGCCACAGAGAGAGAGACAGAGAGAGAAACACACACACAGAGAGAGAGAGACACACACAGAAAGAGAGAGAGATAGCTACAGAGAGAGACAGACAGACAGACAGACAGACAGAGAGAGAGAGAGAGACAGAGACAGAGAGAGATGAAAGGGCTGCAGCTAGCATTAGCAGCAGGTCACCGAAGCCGTGGTCAGCAGCTATACCCAGGACAGAACACACCCCCCCAGAGTCATCCACTAGCAAGAGCAGCAAAGGCCAGTCGATAATAAATGGGTGCGCGCCCTGCAATTACATCCCCCAGCGAGTCAGGTGCACCCTCTAATTCAGTCCCCGCCCGCCATCACATTTAAAGAGTGCTAATAGAAACCCAGGCTGGCCACACCCAGGTCTTAGACGGGCTCTGTTTTTTAATGGGACTGGCCCGTCAAACCGTGCAGCCATTTTGGATCCACATGGCAACCATCACCACCAAGACCAGGGTTGGCCAATCCTTTTTTTTTTTTTTTTGAGTGGGAAGCATGACGTGGACTGGCCCACAGACAAGACTTAGACATGTTTAAACATCCACACGCCCACACATAGATACAAGCAGATGGGCTGAGCGGTTAGAACAAGCGATTTAGAGCTGGGATGGGATGGACAGAGAGAGAGAGAGCAATGGAAGCGAGAGGGAGTGTAGGTACCTCTGCAGCAGAAATAGCCAGGAGTGACCGTCACTGAGAGACACAAGAGACAAGGTGAAATAGTGGCGTGCTCACGGGCGAGATGGAAACACATTGACAAGACACACACATTCCATCTACTTAGCGGTCTCTCTCGCATACACACACAAAACACACTTTCTCCCTCTCTCTCTCACTTCAACACAGAAGACAGTGGCAAAGGAGTAAAAACACAGGTGAAGTCCCCAAGGTTGAGTAGGTGGACACATCAGGGGACCCCAAGCGGCTATAACAACTTGAAAACAAAGACACGGGTCAGTGACAGACCTATAACCTGTGATACAGATCCCTCGCGCTAGCATTAGCATGTAGCCAGAAAGGGTAAGAAACGTTAGTTCAGTGTCACAGACAGCAAAGCACGGCAAAAAGAAAAAACAACCAAGAGGGAAGTGAGAGAGAGAGAACGAAAAAGAGGCGCGGGGAGAAAAAGGGGAAAGGGAGCACGAGAGAGGAACCCAACCTATACGAGATGAAATGGTGCTACTGGAGTCGGAGCGAAGGATCTTAAGTCCAGGATGTTGCACTGGAAGGGGAGAGAAAAGGAGAGAGGGAAGAAGGGAAGGTAAGGGAGGGAGAGAACTGAAGACCATGCACCATGCAATACTGCTCTGAAAGAATGATTGTGTCGCAGGAGAAAAAGAGTAAGAGAGGAGAAAGAGAGAGAGAGAGAGAGAGAGAGAGAGCGAGAGATGGAGATGATTCAAGCCCCCCCCCCCCCCCCCGACTCAAATAACTATTATAGAAAGGGATGAAGAGAAAGAAGGGCTGATGGAGAAAAAGAGAGAGAGATTGCCCTGAGGACCACACCAGACAAACCGTAGACAGCTATGGAAAAGACAGAACTCTGAAAACTGTTAACCTGAAAGGTTATATGTAAGATGTCCGACTAGTTGTTAGTTTAAACAGTGGACTGTAGTACCATATGTTACACTTTGACCCCCACAGTGTAACCAGCGCCTTGCATGTTCTACTCTGTGACTGTGTGTGTGTATGTGAGTGTGTGTGTATGTGCATTCTGTATTTGTACTCAATATTTGTATGTACAGTTGAAGTCGGAAGTTTACATACACCTTAGCCAAATACATTTAAACTCAAGTTTTTCACAATTCCTGACATTTAATCCTAGTAAAAATTCCGTCTTAGGATCACCACTTTATTTTAAGAATGTAAAATGTCAGAATAATAGTAGAGAGAATGATTTATTTCAGCTTTAATTTCTTTCATCACATTCCCAGTGGGTCAGAAGTTTACATACACTCAATTAGTATTCGATAGCAATGCCATTAAATTGTTTAACTTGGGTCAAACGTTTTGGGTAGCCTTCCACAAGCTTCCCACAATAAGTTGGGTGAATTTTGGCCCATTCCCCATGACAGAGCTGGTGTAACGGAGTCAGGTCTGTAGGCCTCCTTGCTCGCACATGCTTTTTCAGTTCTGCCCACAAATTTTCTATGGGATTGAGGTCAGGGCTTTGTTATGGCCACTCCAATACCTCGACTTTGTTGTCCTTAAGCCATTTTGTCACAACTTTGGAAGTATGCTTGGGGTCATTGTCCATTTGGAAGACCAATTTGCGACCAAGCTTTAACTTCCTAACTGATATCTTGAGATGTTGCTTCAATATATCCACATCATTTCCCATCTATTTTGTGAAATGCACCAGTCCCTCCTGCAGCAAAGCACACTCACAACATGATGCTGCCACCCCCCGTGCTTCACGGTTGGGATGGTGTTCTTCAGCTTGCAAGCCTCCCCCTTTATTCTCCAAACATATCGATGGTCATTATGGCCAAACAGTTCTATTTCTGTTTCATCAGACCAGGGGACATTTCTCCAAAAAGTACCATTTAAGTCCCCATGTGCAGTTGCAAACCGTTGTCTGGCTTTTTTAATGGCGGTTTTGGAGCAGTGGCTTCTTCCTTGCTGAGTTGATATAGGACTCGTTTAACTGTGGATATAGATACTTTTGTACCTATTTCCTCCAGCATTTTCACAAAGCCCTTTGCTGTTGTTCTGGGATTGATTTGTACACACAAGTACGTTCATCTCTAGGAGACAGAACACGTCTCCTTCCTGAGCGGTATGACGGCTGCGTGGTCCCATGGTGTTTATACTTGCGTACTATTGTTTGTACAGATGAACGTAGTACCTTCAGGCATTTGGAAATTGCTCCCAAGGATGAACCAGACTTGTGGAGGTCTACAATTTATTTTTCTGAGGTCTTGGCTGATTTTCTTTTGATTTCCCCATGATGTCCAGCAAAGAGGCACTGAGTTTGAAGGTAGGCCTTGAAATACATCCACAGGTACACCTCCAATTGACTCAAATGATGTCAATTAGCCAATCAGAAGCTTCTAAAGCCATGACATCATTTTCTGGCATTTTCCAAGCTGTTTAAAGGCACAGTCAACTTAGTGTATGTCAACTTCTGACCCATTGGAATTGTGATACAGTGAATTATAAGTGAAATAATCTGTCTGTAAACAATTGTTAGAAAAATTACTTGTGTCATGCACAAAGTAGATGTCCTAACTGACTTGCCAAAACTATAGTTTGTTAACTAGAAATGTGTGGAGTGGTTGAAAAAAGAGTTTTAATGACTCCAACCTAAGAGTACGTAAACTTCTATATGTATTTTAATGACTCCAACCTAAGAGTACGTAAACTTCTATATGTATTTTAATGACTCCAACCTAAGAGTACGTAAACTTCTATATGTATTTTAATGACTCCAACCTAAGAGTACGTAAACTTCTATATGTATTTTAATGACTCCAACCTAAGAGTACGTAAACTTCTATATGTATTTTAATGACTCCAACCTAAGAGTACGTAAACTTCTATATGTATTTTAATGACTCCAACCTAAGAGTACGTAAACTTCTATATGTATTTTAATGACTCCAACCTAAGAGTACGTAAACTTCTATATGTATATATGTATGTATGCATGCATGCATGCATGTGTGGCTGTGCATGAATAAACCCCACTCACCTCTGCAGGGATCGTTCTTGACCAGGAACTCGTCCAGGGCCATCCAGCCCCCTCCGACCCGCACCATGACCGTACTGCGCAGGATACGCACCAACCGCAACTGCTGCGAGTCTCCAAACTAACACCGCAACGGAGAGGAGAAACAGAGAGGAATTCAGAGAGTGCAACCAAGTACAACGATTATTGACATGAGATTTCTTTTGAATCCAAAAGCCATTCTACACAGCAGCCCATACCAATCAGAGCAAAAGTATACGTCACTCCATGCAAATTATACTACAACACCCATGCACTGATGATACTACTAAAATCACCTATGTGTCAAAAGCCCAGCTTACCCAACAATCTAAAACAAAAGATCAGTTCCCATAGTAATCTCTAAAATATTTCATTCTACCTTAGTCAGCTTTGTTTCATGCAGAAGGACATTTACACTTTCAGAGAGTTTTGCTTCTATGAAGCAATACCAAGTCAGAGCTATCTTTGATTAGCCTGTGTCTGTTTGTGCTGTCTTGTCAACTCTTTGGTAATGTTTGATTATTGTGACAATGACCATAGAGTTGGTAAGACAGCACAAACAGATAAGGGACCCAATGTTCATTTTGAATTACTCTCAGAACAGCATGATTTTTCAATTTGCCCCAGTCCAAAGCTAATTGGATAGGGTAACCCCTGGTTCCCATTATAACCCTTATCATTATAACCCATTCCAGTTTGCCAAATTGTCATTCTCAAAATAAGTCTTTCAAATCTGCAAAATCACACCAAGAGAACAACCTCAATGGCCTATGAAACCCACTTCCATAATTCGCACCAACAGTGTGGTGCTATATTTGATGGCGTTATGTCATTTCCGGTCAAACACGAAATGCAATGTCACCGTGGCAACAGTTTTTGTGGCAATAGAATTGAGGCCACTGCATTGGTGGAGATCCAGGAAGCAGATTTCAAAAGGACCAAACACCGGAGTCAACTTTACCTGGTTTCCAAGGAAGAACTACAATAAATCCAGCAGACGTGGAGGAGGAATAAACAAAGAGAAAGAGAAAGAATGAAATAACATTGTACAGACAAAAAAATACTTCAGACTAAACCTGGCATTGGATAAGACCTCATTTGGAAAGAGAAATTAAACTGTAGCTCACTGTACGTTCTACGTAAGACTTTTTTTTTTACAATTCACAGCGAGATGGATCCGTCAGTGAAGGGTGAAGCCGGACACACACAAGAAGAGAGTCAGACAGACAGAGAGGTGTGGTGTCACGTGACCCAAGCTCGGTGCAGTTAGTTTATAGTCCAGCGTCTTTCGCCAGACACGGGAGGTCATTAACCCATGGATAATGATGATGTAGATCACAACAACAAAAAACTGCGATGGTAGTAGTTGCTGATCCTGGAGCTGTGATAAATGTTATGGTTTAAAAGTTATATTTAGTGTTATATTAGTTTGTTGGTGGGAAGCACACACAGCATATCAATCCCATAGTGCTGTGATTAGAGATATGTCTACAGAGACACGACACGTTGAAGCGCTTCGGGGTGCACAACATACAGTCCGCGGGCCAGATGCGGCCTTTGAGATGCTCTTTTTTTGGCCCGCGGATTTCTTCGTAATTGTCAATAATATGCGACCACCTTATATGAGTATATGACAAAGCTTAGAGAAGCTCGCTTACAAAGCCGGCAATTCCATGGATACAGCTGAGTGCTACTGCTATTGGCTAACATTTAAATGCGTGAGGAATGGAGTGATGTCATTCGTTAGTTCAACAACAGCAGTTATTGGTGCTCAAAGAAGTAGTGACACACAGCCAGCATCAGCTAAAAAAAAAACACTAGGGTGTGTCTGAAATGACAACCTATTCTCTTCTATATAGAGCTCTACTTTTGTCCAGGGCCCTGTTCAAAAGGTAGTGCACTATGGTCAAAAGTTGTGCACTATATAGGGAATAGGGTGCCATTTTAGATTCAGTCCTAGACCCACCATGACTGCAAACTTTTAAAAAAAATGCACATTATTCTTAACATTACCAAGACTCACTCCGTCAAGTAGGATCTGAAAACTGTATTTAGCTAAGTAGAAGCTGTCCAAGCAAAAAAAGCTTTTAAGATTATTGTTGTTTACGTCCACAGCACTGTAGACTCAGGTGTAACTCACCTTGTAATTGCTCTGGCCCATCTGTATTTAAAAATACAATATCTCATACCTAATACTAAGTCATAGTACGCAGACAGAATATATAATCATGTGTATATTAACTGTTGATAAGTGTACACAGTCACTGGCTGAGGAGGACTTACTCTGTACTTGTTCTCTCCTATCTGCTCCACCTGGAACCGCTTGGCACATTTACACTGTGCCACCTGTCTGGTCACCTGCACAGAGTGAGAAAAGAGAGAGAGGGAAAGTCACCAAGCTAGCGCCATTAACCTCCAATTTATGAGCTATTGGACTCGGTAAGTCAAAGGTCCAGCTTTGTAATTCAGAATAAGTGTTTGTGTGTGTGTGTGGTTTATGATAGGTGGGTATATCTGTGTGTGTGTGTGTCTTCCTCACCTCGTCTTCTATCTTGTCAGCGTCGGTGGTGGGCCGGTAGGCGTCCTTGTTGGGGTGCAGCGCCGCCACAAACTCGTAGTAGTCGATGTAACCGTCTCCGTCCTGATCAAAGATGTCTGCCACCGCCGTCATCTCCAACCTGCTGGTGGGGAACTCTGCACAACACAACCAACAGTCAGGAAAAGATATGGGACTAATCACCAAGATATAGGACTTTCTGTATGACCAAGATATAGGACTAATCACCAGGATATAGGACTTTCTGTATGACCAAGATATAGGACTAATCACCAAGATATAGGACTTACTGTATGGCCAAGATATAGGACTAATCACCAGGATATAGGACTTTCTGTATGACCAAGATATAGGACTAATCACCAAGATATAGGACTTACTGTATGACCAAGATATAGGACTAATCAGAACGACATAGGACTTATGACCAAGATATAGGCCTTGACTAACGTTTAAGTTGGAGCAGGCTATGAGCAAAGAACAGAGCTAACAATGTGTAGCCAGCTCTGAAGAACATACTTGAGGCCAGGATGCCGTCGATGAACTCCTGGCGAGTGATCTTTCCGTCCTGGTCCTTGTCGATGCGTCTGAAGAAGTCCATGACGCGGGACTTCTTGTGGTTCATCCAGCGCATGTACTTCTTCCTCCACACGTCAAAGTCAAAGCTGGCAAACTCTTTCAGCTGAAGACAAAGACAATGAACATAAATGTGAGACAAATGAGGAAGATCAATATCCTTTAAGGAAATACTGTGTCTGTTTTGACAAGACACTATTTGGGAGGGGAAAAAAACACCCTGCAAACGTACAGACATTCCACTTTTGAAACCAATGTAGCGAACGTGACAGTGATGCAGGTCTCAAACCCGGGTCTCCAAGCCCTCTACCGCTCTAATAGGGGAGATCGATTGTTACAATACAGTACCTCTTCAAGCCTGTCGAGGGCGTCGTTGAGCTTCCGCTGGCGGTCGAGGGCAAGCAGCCACACCTGCTGCCACCTTGAGCAGAGCTGGGTCAGACGGGGGTTGCCCCCGGCGACCTGCATCGCCGCCTGTTGATGCTGTTGTTGCTGCTGGTTTTTACCTGTAGGGAGAGGTGTCACGGTTAATCTGCATTATATGAGTTTGAATGTTGATGATGGAACGTTCGATCATATTTTGGCGACTTTTACTGTTTTTCTCCTTCAGTGAAAGTCAGTCAAGGATGGACTGTGAATGTTTTGGGGGAATAGGCACCCACTGTATCTTTGATTATGCATTTCTAGGTACATATGCAGTCAATATAACATATTATAAATGCATCTCTGTGAGGTAAAATAAGGTAACGTACGAGCTCCTCTCCTCTCAGCTAGGCTGCTAGGGGGCTCTGCTGGTTTCCTCTTGTAAGTCTTGGTCACTTTGTCCACGTCAGGCTGCTTCCGGGTCATCTCCTCCATAAACACCTGGGAACAATGGATTGGCATTAGACACAGCCAATCGGAAAGAGTGAAAACAATTAGAATAGTGACTTAGCCAATGAGGGTTTGAGAAAAGTAGACTCCTCTCACCTGGTGTTCTGTGATGAGTGTTTTGAGCTGAGGGATGTCCTGTGGAAGGGTCTCTCCGTCACGCTGGACTAGGGTGGTCTCTGCCCACTGCAGCCATGACAACAGCTCCTCCAACAGCGTGGCGTTGTTGAGTAGCTCTGTCAGAGCCGTCTCCAGACGCTGCTCGTGCTGTTTGGCCCATGTGAGGACCTATAGAAGCAAAATGCACCAATTAATGGGTGAAACACTTGAAATGGCCCAACTGGGCTTTAAACATCTTTACCCCCCCCCCCCCCATCTTATCTCTCTATACATCCCTCTCCCGTTACCCTCTCCAGCCAACCTACCTCTTCGAAGCGGGCGCGGATAATGGTTATCCAGTGTTTGATGGTGGTGATGCAGTCGGCCTGGCACGCGGTGAGGATGGCCTCGCCCTGGCCCGCTGCCCGGTTCACGTCTGTCCTCTTCTCCTCGACCGTGGCCATGAAGTTCCGGTGGGTGTGGAGCAGCGCCTGCAGAGTCTCCGCCTCCTCGGGCAGCACGCCGCGGAAACGCAGCGTCTGCTCCGCCTCCGACAGCCACTCCAGCAGCAGCCGCACCGCCGTGCGGAACTCCTCCGCCTGAGAGAGAGGGATGACAGAGGGAGGGATCATTAGAAGGATAGAGAAAAAAGGTTTTCTGTTTTATTGCGCTTTCACAGTCCAGTTCAAGGTATTATGCGCTATACTGCGCTTCCACAGATCGCATTAAAGAAAGAAAAGACGATGGACTGAAATGATCGGTATCTTTACATTAAATTCTAAGTCTTGTAACATGTAAGTATTGTATTAATACATAAAAAAACAGAAATGGCACAACCCCATGGCTTCTTCTTCCCAACTGACCTGTTTGAGGGCCTGCTGGAGACGCGTCTGCTTGGTGACGGACAGGGCACAGACTGTGTCCCAGCGGTTGCTGAGCTCTTGCAGTTGAACTTTGACCCAGGCGGTGTCGTCGCGGCCCGTCTCCATCAGTTCTCTGGCTGAGCGCTTCAGGGCGTGGACACTAGTGGTCCTCTTCCCCAACTCCTTCTGGAAGGCCTGAAGAGACAAAACCAAACAGAGGTCAAACAACATGGAAATAGTGTTCACCTAAACATAGAGCAATGGGTAAAAAAAAAAAAGTATCTTCATGTTCGATAAATAAGAATTCACATTTAAAAATGGGCAATGAGGCGCTGGGCCAATGTAAGCATAGACTTTTTTGTGGATTTTTTTTTTTTTTTACATAACCGATGGTCTAACATTTGCTGTTACATAAATTAATACCTTGTGTGAGTCCATGAGGTTGGAGACCAGGTCCAGGTCTCCATGGACTGGCAGGTCTTCAGCCAACTGGGGTTCTACACGGTACAGCCAGTCCACCAGGGCCTGCAGGGCCTCAGCAAACTGACCTGAGAACAGCAGGGCCTCCTCCAGCTTGTGTTGCCTGGATGAGAGACGGAGAAGGAAAAAGTAGCTGTCATTATACGAACTTTGCCTTTATGATCCAGTATTCTATTTTGGCAGCCGCCTGGAGAGCTCCTGGGTTTGCAAGGTTTTGTTCCAGACCTGCTTCAACACGCTTGTTTCAAATAATCAGTCAATAATCATGGGGTTCAATCAGGACCAGAATTAGCTGAATCGGGTGCGTTACTTAGTGCTGGACTGGAACAGAAACCTGCACAGTCAGTCACTCTCCAGGACTGGAGTTGGAGAACAGTCCCATATAGTCATTGTAATAAAGCATTAGGCATGGAGTTTTCCCCTCACCTCTCCACACTCTTCCCACAAACTGTGTCCCACTTGTCCCTGACCTCCCCCAGTAGGTGGTCTAGTTTCTGGGTGTCTTCAGGCAGCGTGGCCTTGTCCCTCATGGCCTTACCAGACCTCACTGTGGTGTCATACACCGGCTGCTTCGAGCCCAGAGCCTTCTGAAACTCCTTCGGCCGGGAGGAGAGAGAGGGGTATTTAGTTAAGGATACCATGTCGTACAGGTAAGAGGACCTAGATTAGGCAGCCTCATCATATGTTGTGTGTGAGCATCACTCAGATCCCGATTATTTCCATGCAAGACCCACGCAGTGAGCTTGAAAGTGAGACTCCTACTGCACCTTGTGTTTGGTCAGTTGTACTCTGATCTTGTCTGGTTCGTTGGAGATCTCCAGCTCTGAGTCGAGCCGGCTCTCAGCCTCCTCCAGCCAGTCAGACAGTTTCCTCCACGCCTCATGGAACTAGAGGGAGGTCAAGAGAAACTGGTTGATCATCTCTAACGGATGTGTGCATTCTGGTACAACATGGCTGCCATATATCATCCATTCAGGTGCTGCATACTGGTTAGGGTGAATGCCGTAAAAAGGACCAC
This sequence comes from Oncorhynchus mykiss, assembly GCF_057628025.1. Lineage (NCBI taxonomy): Eukaryota > Metazoa > Chordata > Actinopteri > Salmoniformes > Salmonidae > Oncorhynchus > Oncorhynchus mykiss. The sequence goes on along the minus strand of NC_143039.1, from coordinate 46,240,808 downwards.
CCTGGGGTCAGTACCTGCTTGGCCCTCTTGCGGGCCTCGTCGAGGTGTCTGCCACGGTCCAGGGACCTCTGCACCAGCTTGTCCCAGCGGGCCTGTACACTCAGCAGCAGGTTCTTGATCAGAACCACATCCTGCTTTATACTGGCGAAACGCAGCTGAGAGCCGGCCTTCTCCAGGGCCAGCACCTGCTCCCTGTGGGTGTTCACCTCATTCACAAACACCTGGGGGGGAACAGAGAGAGGCCAAGAGCGTGTTACAGTTGAATTCGTCCCTCGTGACAGCCTTAACATGAAATTGATTAGCTGATTTGGTTCTGGGTGACATGACTTCAGCTGTACATGCAGATCACCACATACCAACATAAAGGAAGGGAAATATATCAAGTCTGCAAAATGTCTGATGAATATGATAAGTCAACTTACATTTATATTTATGTAAAATACAGTCAAGTATATACCATCCTATTCCATGGTAACCACTCACCGATATAACCCCACCTACCATAGAAATGAATGTCAATCACGCATAACATAGGATCTCTACACTTCCACGGTGCCTAAACTGCCCACCTTGTGTTCGTCTATCTGAAAGAGGACAGTGTCCAGGATGAGGGAGGGGGGCTGGGCCATGTTGAGGGTCTGCTCTGCCTGGGTCAGCCAGTTGATGGTGTCCTGGAGGGAGGACTGGAACCCTGTGGCCAGTGACACCGCCTCGTCCAGCTTCGCCTAGGGTGGGGGCAAAATAGTCAGTGAAAGGTTTGATGGTAACATATACTGTAGATACAGCTCCTATGTAAAACAGTGTTTTCTATAGTCGAGCTGTGAAAATGTAAATGTATATTGTTGTATTAGTTTGAGTCTAAAACCTTCCCAGTAAAAACACGAGTGCAGCACTTCAAATATACATTTTTACAAATGAAACATTCACCACTTTGCGTTAGGTGCTTGTTTCTCAAATTAGCAAAAATTCGCTCTAAGCTTCGCAACAATGACATTTTCTGAAGGAGCTCTCCGAGAGAAGATTCCGCAACTTCTGGAGAAAAATGGAAATCAATAAAAAGGTTCTTTATGGCTACAAGTAAAAACCAAGGTGTTTTGACTTTTGGTCTTGTTCAGGGTTTTTTAAATCAGTATTAGAAGGAACTCGTCCTCATAGCTCTTCACGTATCTAAACGGAAGGTTCCTCTCACCGTGCGGTCGTCCATCTTGGTGTTCAGGCTGGCCCACTTGTTCTGCAGCAGGGCCAAGTTCTGTTGAGTCTGGGTCGTACCAGCTCCGGGGCCACCCTCCTCCCCCCCGCGGGAAAGCAACATGGACTCTCCCGCGTCCAGCAGCCGGTTGTACTGCTCAGCGCGCTGGGCCAACTGGGTCTGGAGCTCCTATAGAGAAAGACACACAGATGTTTCCAAAGGAATTTGATACTTTGAGGATCCGCCCAATAACAACCGTTGTTACATAGACATGCAGAATACATAACCTAACACACCCATTACACATGGTTAAAAACAACGTATATACAGATTAGATCGTAGATTGGACAGTGAATGAGTATTGTACATAATATCTAGTGTATGTGTGGCCAGGGTGCAGTGTCATAATGTGTATCCCCATTAGCATGTGTTTTCTCCATCACATCATATCTAGTGCATGAATTGGCAGGCTGCAGTATCATTAAAATGTATCCCCAGTATTACCAGGTGCTGCTGCAGCTGCTCCCGGGCCGTCTCAGGCAGGCCACCTGTGGGTTTGGCTGCAGACAGCTGGCTCTCTGTCCTCCTCAACCACTGCAGGAACTCCTCCAGCTCACCATGGAAACCCTCCGCCTGGGGAACGAGGAACAAGGAGGGGAAGAGGAGAGCGGGAACAAGAGAGGAAGTCATGAGTTAAATGTTAAATGGCAGTGCTACTGTGTCGTTCATTCACTTGCCCCGTGGCTTTTAGCTCAACTAAGATTAAGTACAGTATTTAAACGGTTCCTTAACTGGGAAAGAACACATTTTTCTAGGGAGATGATAACCTGATAATCTTATTTGTACAAGTTGGAAACCCGTAATATATAAATATAATTACAGGGAAGGTTGAGACAAAATGGATAGAAATGGTTTCATTCTTTCTTTTCGCTTAGTTCAGTTCAGTTAAACAGTTCAGTTACTGTAAAACTCGTCCCAGCCCACTCCTCCTGCATCCTTCCTACCTGGTGCAGTGCGGCCTCCAGTAGTTTCTGTCGGTCCTGGGTCTTGAGTAGCAGGTTCTCCCAGCCGCGGTTGAGGTGGTCCAGCTGGCCGCGGAGGTGGTTGGCCTCATCCCCGGGACTGGACTCCAGCAGCTCGGCCCCCGCCGCGTTCACCGTCTCCACCGTGGACCGATGTGACAGCACGTCGTTCCTCAGCACCTGAAAGAGAGCGAGGGAGGGAGTGTTGGTTACACTTCTCCAATGCAATAATTTATGTGAACCAAGCATTCTGGCACAAAATGGCTGCCATGCATAATCTATAAGGGAAAGTAACAGAAGTGAGGCTGATATGGATGGGAGATTGAGGAGCGATGAGAGAGGTCGAGTTAGACTAATAAAGCCCTTTTCCTGATGGAGAATCTCCATTGAAAGTGCTTTTTAGTCCAGGATTGGCTTCATATGGGTCTCGGGAAACTGGCCGTTAAGAGTCCGGAAATGAAAGAAGAAGAGGAGTGTTGGGTAAGAGTGTGGAAGGGAAAGCTATAGAGGGGTAGACGTACGTGGTGCTTGGCCAGTTCTATCTCGATGGCCTTGGGGTCAGAGTTGACGGGTCTCTGTGTGTCCAGGGTGGCGTGGGTGTGACTCAGCCAGGACTGCAGCTCAGACAAGGCATGCTGGAACTGACCGAGTGCCAGGAGCGCACCCTCCAACTTATGCTGTAGGAAACAGAATGGGGAAAACAGCGCTTCTTCATTAATCATGTCAGGTTGAAATCTGTAATCTATTGTACATATCTGAAGCGCCAATTCATTTGAATATGAGTTTGAGTTCCAGAGGACTGAAGACGTTCTTTTAGAGAGGGCAGCAGAGCTACTGTAGCTACTACCCCTCCTGTACAATAGTTAGGGAGCCACTGGACGCAACGGGTCAATGCATAGTTTGTGTACCTGTCTGTGAGTGATCTTGTCCCCCAGGTTGTCCCAGAGGTGTCGGAGCTCTGTGAGGGGCTCCTGGATCATGTCTCTGTCGGTCTGGTCCGAGACCTTCTTGAGCAACAGCTCCCCCTGGTGGCACAGCTTCTCCATGTCTATCTGCTGCTGGTACACCTCCACCTTGTAGTGCTGCTCACAGGAGGAGGAGTCAGGCCTGCATTAGCTGTTTGTTTATCATTAAAGTGATAGTTCACGTTTTTTTTTTTATAACCAAGAGCGTATTTTTGACTTACCGATAATGTTATCTTGTCGTCAAAACCGTTTTTAAGAACAATACATTTTATAAATATTTGTAGGATGATAAAAACATACTGTAATATTTTAAGTACACCGTCTAAAAGCTACATGACAAAACAATAGATTATGATTCAAACCTTGAGCTCTTCGATCTGCTGTTTGACAGTTCCCAGATCAGTGCCCACAGTGGACATGTCACACAGCTTGATCACTGCGTTGTCCAGGTAGTCAAACATGCTCTGCAACACACACACACACACACACACACACACACACACACGTCAATCTAACTTCTACAAACTATAATGACGATCGAGGTCCTGACACTTCCTCTACTTCATGACAGATTTACATTTCTACTAAGCATCTACTTTCATAAAGAACAAGTGTGCAATAAATACCAGATTATTTAATTATCTGACATACTGAGCTGAAACAGCGATGCATTCTGGGACACTGACCTGCAATGCATCCTGGTACTGCACAGAAGCCGTCATGGCCTCCTCCAACCTCTCCATCCTCTCTCGCCACGTCCGGTTCAGGCCTTCCCAGGCGGCATTCATCTGAGAAACGGATAGAGAGAAGGAAGAAGAGAGGAAAGATAAAACACACACACTGTATTGCAATAAAAAGACCAACAGAAAATGTAGACAGAAAATATCATGCACCGAGTCCATTAATGATTACGTTCTTGAAGTTGGTTGCTATCCTGTACTCTTCTCACCTCGTCGATGGTCTTCTTGACCTCAGGCTTCTCTGTTTCTCCGCAGGCGAAGATGAGGTCAGCCCCAAGGGTTCGTACAAACTCCAGCTCCTCCCTCAGCCCGTCTGTCTCGGCCTTGATGGCCTGGTGAGAGAGCGACAGACACACAGAGGGCATAGTTGGACAGATCAGATAACCCAACAGTCATTCCACTCTGCATATTCTCTCCCCTTCCTACCTCTGAGCTAACTACAGTACATCGGTGGAAAAAGTACCCACTTGTCATACTTGAGTAAAAGTACAAATAGAAAATGATTCAAAAGTGGAAGTCGCCCAGTAAAATACTACGAGTCAAAGTATTTGGTTTTAAATATACATAGCCCTTCCCACTCACAGCTCCTGTCAGTCAGTATACAGGTTGAAAAAGACAGATGGTCATTTATAAGCGCCTAAATTGAAATGCAGTGGCTGCACAGTAACACACTATACATGACGTTCTCCGCTTCACAGCTCTGTACGGGTTTTGACCGGAGCCGCTCTAAATGACAAGAAGGATCCCTCCCTCCGATTGGGCTACTCTTGCACATCAGTTGTTGTCGGAGTGAGGGAACGACGGCTGTAAATGGAGAGGAAGCGGAAGCGCTCTGAAAGACGAGACGTTATATTAAATGCCACGTTGACGTCATACTCACGTCCCCGGGAAGAGTAGCTGAAGCTTCAGCAAAAGCTCATGGGGATCCAAATAAACACAAGCAAACCGCACACCCACGGGTCCAAGAGGGCACTTCACATTTCCATATTTGAAAACTCACGCCATTTACAGTATCAACGTTTATGATCGGCGTGTTTGAGGCACAGTTACAATGACGATGTGTGTTATAGCCTGGGTTGTCCTGGACAGAATGAGTCTGTTTTGTCGCATCATGAAGACAATTAGCCACAGAATTCTCACTCTATGTACACCACAATTAAAATCTGTCTGTCTGACGTGCCTTTTGAAAGCAGTACAGTGCAAGATCATATTTTAACTTAGCTAACAATGTTGGCAATAGAATAAGCTTTCAAATGATACCCACCTGACCCAGATTGTGATTTATTTTATTGAATGTTTTTGGATGTCATAAACAGTAATTGTGTGATGGTGGGGACGCAGGGGTGTGTTCCAAACAAACAAAAAACACAAGTGTGCTTGCTTCAGATCCTCAAATGGCACAGCTAGTTCCTTGAGTCATAAAAGTGCGAGTTGAAATTCCAACTCAACCCAGTTAGACCTCTCACTCAAACCCTTGTAAATTGTATATTCTTATCTTGAAACTACTCCAGAATTTCGATGAATATTCTTATTGTGTTACGGAACGTATCCAGAGTGTTTTCAGATTTCGTTTTTGACAAATCCTGCGAAAAGCACAGATAAATTCTAGTGTGCAGAAAAATAATCTACTGTAATGTTGGGATTCAGTCTTGTGTCAGGTGAACTGTTGTGTCCTCACCTTGGGTATGATCATTTCCCCATGGTCATTCATATGATTTTTAGAGTTCTTCTGTTAGAAACATTCAAATGTGTCCCTCTCCTTATGAGCCAATCTCCACCAAATGTAAGGGTTTAAGTATCAAAAGTAAAAGACAATACACAAATATACTTAAGTTCCAAAAGTGACCATGTGTTCTCTTGATAAGTGTGTGTATTGGACCATTTTCCTGTTCTGCTAAGCATTCGTAAGAGTACTTTTTTATTGGGTGTCAGAGGAAATGTACAGTATGGGAGAATTAGCAGAAGCATCAATTGTAAAAAAGTATATATTTCCTTTAGGAATGTAGCGGAGTAAAAGTTGTCCGAAATATAAATCCTAAAATAAAGTACAGATACCCCCCGAAAATACATAAGTAGTACTGCAAAGTATTTTTTACTTGGTTACTTTACACCACTGCTACAGTAAATACATAGCTACTAACATGCTAGCATCATTCCTTTACGTCTCCTCTATCTTCACTACTCCTTAATATACTCTCTTTGTCTTACCCCCCACGGTGCTGTTTTCTCCCATATATATTCTACCTCAAAAGCCTTTATTCCTCCACATTTGAACGTCTGAATATATTGCTATGCTTTCCTTGTGCAGTGCATTTGGAAAGCATTCAGACCCCTTGACTCAGGCCACATTTTGTCACGTTGAAGCATTCAGACCCCTTGACTCAGGCCACATTTTGTCACGTTGAAGCATTCAGACCCCTGGACTCAGGCCACATTTTGTCACGTTGAAGCATTCAGACCCCTTGACTCAGGCCACATTTTGTCACGTTGAAGCATTCAGACCCCTTGACTCAGGCCACATTTTGTCACGTTGAAGCATTCGAAAATGGACTTCATTATTTTTCCCCTCACCAATCTACACAAAATACCCCATAATGACAAAGCATAAAACAGGTTTTTCAGAACATTATGCAAATGCTTTCAAAATAAAAAGTGAAATATAACATTTACATAAGTATTCAGACCCTTTACTTTGTTGAAGCACCTTTGGCAGCGATTACAGCCTCGAATCTTCTTGGGTATGAAGCTACAAGCTTGGCACACATGTATTTGGGGAGTTTTTTCCATTCTCCTCTGCTGATCCTCTCAAACTCTGTCAGGTTGGATGTGGAGCGTCGCTGCACAGCTATTTTCAGGTTTCTCCAGAGATGTTTGATCGGGTTTAAGTCTGGGCTCTGGCTGGGCCACTCAAGGTCATTCAGAGACTTGTCTCGAAGCCACTCTTACGTTGTCTTGGCTGTGTGCTTAGGGTCGTTGTCCTGTTGGAAGGTGAACCTTTGCCCCAGTCTGAGGTCCTGAGTGCTCTGGAGCAGGTTTTCATCAAGTATCTCTCTGTACTTTGCTCCGTTCATTTTTCACTCAATCCTGTCACCTGTCACCCAGTTCCTGCCACTGAAAAACATCCCCACAGCATGATGCTGCCACCACCATGCTTCACCGTAGGGATGGTGCCAGGTTTAATCCAGACGTGTTGCTTGGCATTCAGGCCAAAGAGTTCAATCTTGGTTTCATCACACCAGAGAATCTTGTTCCTCATGGTTTCAGAGTCTTTGGGTGCCTTTTGGCAAACTCCAAGCGGGCAGTCATGTGCCTTTTACTGAGGAGTGGCTTCCGTCTGGCCACTCTTCCATAAAAGCCTGCTTAGTGGAGTGCTGCATAGATGGTTGTCCGTCTGAAAGGTTCTCCCATCTCCACAGAGGAACTCTGTGACCATCAGGTTCTTGGTCACCTCCCTGACCAAGGCCCTTCTCCGATTGCTCAGTTTGGCTGCGCGGCCAGCTCTAGGAAGAGTCTTGGTGGCTCTAAGCTTCTTCCATTTAAGAATGATGGAGGCCACTGTGTTCTTGGGGACCTTCAATGCTGCAGAAATGTTATCTTACCCTTCCCCAGATCTGTGCCTCGACACAATCCTGTCTCGGAGCTCTACGGACAATTCTTTCGACCTCATGGCTTGGTTTTTGCTCTGACATGCACTGTCAACTCTGGGACCTTATATAGACAGGTGTGTGCCTTTCCAAATCACATCCAATCAATTAAATTTACCACAGGTGGACTCCAATCAAGTTGTTGAAACATCTCAAGGATGATCAATGGAAATAGCTACATTTCGAGTCTCATAGCAAAGGGTCTGAATACTTGCAAAAATGTCTAAAAACCTGTTTTCGTTTTGTCATTGTGGAGTATTGTGTGAAGATTGTTGTTGAAAAATGTGTATTTAATCCATTTTAGAATAAGGCTGTAAAGTAACAAAATGTAGAAAAAGTCCAGGGGTCTTGGCGAATGAAATATTGTTGCTACAAACATGCTCTATGCCTCCGTATCTTTTTCTTCCACTCCCAGTCTTTCTATAACCATTATCCCCTTCCTCCTCTCCTCTCTCTCAGTAACCCTCCACCCCCCTCTCCTCTCTCTCAGTAACCCTCCACCCCCCTCTCCACACATACCTCTACCCTCCTCTCTCTCAGTAACCCTCCATCCCCCTCTCCACACATACCTCTACCCTCCTCTCTCTCAGTAATCCTCCACCCCCCTCTCCACACATACCTCTACCCTCCTCTCTCCCAGTAACCCTCCACCCCCCTTTCCACACATACCTCTACCCTCCTCTCTCTCAGTAACCCTCCACCCCCCTCTCCACACATACCTCTACCCTCCTCTCTCTCAGTAACCCTCTACCCCCCTCTCCACACATACCTCTACCCTCCTCTCTCTCAGTAACCCTCCATCCCCCTCTCCACACATACCTCTACCCTCCTCTCTCTCAGTAACCCTCCATCCCCCCTCTCCACACATACCTCTACCCTCCTCTCTCAGTAACCCTCCACCCCCCTCTCCACACATACCTCTACCCTCCTCTCTCTCAGTAACCCTCCACCCCCCTCTCCACACATACCTCTACCCTCCTCTCTCTCAGTAACCCTCCATCCCCCTCTCCCCTCTCTCAGTAACCCTCCATCCCCCTCTCCACACATACCTCTACCCTCCTCTCTTTCAGTAACCTTCCATCCCCCTCTCCACACATACCTCTACCCTCCTCTCTCAGTAACTCTCCATCCCCCTCTCCACACATACCTCTACCCTCCTCTCTCAGTAACCCTCCATCCCCCTCTCCCCTCTCTCAGTAACCCTCCATCCCCCTCTCCACACATACCTCTACCCTCCTCTCTCTCAGTAACCCTCCACCCCTCTTTCCACACATACCTCTACCCTCCTCTCTCTCAGTAACCCTCCACCCCCCTCTCCACACATACCTCTACCCTCCTCTCTCTCAGTAACCCTCCATCCACCTCTCCTCTCTCTCAGTAACCCTCCATCCACCTCTCCTCTCTCTCAGTAACCCTCCACCCCCCTCTCCACACATACCTTTACCCTCCTCTCTCTCAGTAACCCTCCATCCCCCTCTCCCCTCTCTCAGTAACCCTCCATCCCCCTCTCCACACATACCTCTACCCTCCTCTCTCCCAGTAACCCTCCACCCCCCTCTCCACACATACCTCTACCCTCCTCTCTCTCAGTAACCCTCCATCCCCCTCTCCCCTCTCTCAGTAACCCTCCACCCCCCTCTCCACACATACCTCTACCCTCCTCTCTCTCAGTAACCCTCCATCCCCCTCTCCCCTCTCTCAGTAACCCTCCACCCCCCTCTCCACACATACCTCTACCCTCCTCTCTCTCAGTAACCCTCCATCCCCCTCTCCCCTCTCTCAGTAACCCTCCATCCCCCTCTCCACACATACCTCTACCCTCCTCTCTCTCAGTAACCCTCCATCCCCCTCTCCACACATACCTCTACCCTCCCCTCTCTCAGTAACCCACCCCCCTCTCCACACATACCTCTACCCTCCTCTCTCTCAGTAACCCTCCATCCCCCTCTCCACACATACCTCTACCCTCCTCTCTCAGTAACCCTCCATCCCCCTCTCCTCTCTCAGTAACCCTCCACCCCCCTTTCCACACATACCTCTACCCTCCTCTCTCTCAGTAACCCTCCATCCCCCTCTCCCCTCTCTCAGTAACCCTCCACCCCCCTTTCCACACATACCTCTACCCTCCTCTCTCTCAGTAACCCTCCACCCCCCTCTCCACACATACCTCTACCCTCCTCTCTCTCTCAGTAACCCTCCATCCCCCTCTCCTCTCTCTCAGTAACCCTCCACCCCCCTTTCCACACATACCTCTACCCTCCTCTCTCTCAGTAACCCTCCATCCCACTCTCCTCTCTCTCAGTAACCCTCCACCCCCCTTTCCACACATACCTCTACCCTCCTCTCTCTCAGTAACCCTCCATCCCCCTCTCCCCTCTCTCAGTAACCCTCCACCCCCCTTTCCACACATACCTCTACCCTCCTCTCTCTCAGTAACCCTCCATCCACCTCTCCACACATACCTCTACCCTCCTCTCTCTCAGTAACCCTCCACCCCCCTCTCCACACATACCTCTACCCTCCTCTCTCTCTCAGTAACCCTCCATCCCCCTCTCCTCTCTCTCAGTAACCCTCCACCCCCCTTTCCACACATACCTCTACCCTCCTCTCTCTCAGTAACCCTCCATCCCACTCTCCTCTCTCTCAGTAACCCTCCACCCCCCTTTCCACACATACCTCTACCCTCCTCTCTCTCAGTAACCCTCCATCCCCCTCTCCCCTCTCTCAGTAACCCTCCACCCCCCTTTCCACACATACCTCTACCCTCCTCTCTCTCAGTAACCCTCCATCCACCTCTCCACACATACCTCTACCCTCCTCTCTCTCAGTAACCCTCCACCCCCCTCTCCACACATACCTCTACCCTCCTCTCTCTCAGTAACCCTCCATCCCCCTCTCCTCTCTCTCAGTAACCCTCCACCCCCCTTTCCACACATACCTCTACCCTCCTCTCTCTCAGTAACCCTCCATCCCCCTCTCCACACATACCTCTACCCTCCATCCACCTCTCCCCTCTCTCAGTAACCCTCCACCCCCCTCTCCACACATACCTCTACCCTCCTCTCTCTCAGTAACCCTCCACCCCCCTCTCCTCTCTCTCAGTAACCCTCCATCCCCCTCTCCTCTCTCTCAGTAACCCTCCACCCCCCTCTCCACACATACCTCTACCCTCCTCTCTCTCAGTAACCCTCCATCCCCCTCTCCACACATACCTCTACCCTCCTCTCTCTCAGTAACCCTCCATCCCCCTCTCCCCTCTCTCAGTAACCCTCCACCCCCCTCTCCACACATACCTCTACCCTCCTCTCTCTCAGTAACCCTCCATCCCCCTCTCCACACATACCTCTACCCTCCTCTCTCTCAGTAACCCTCCATCCCCATCTCCACACATACCTCTACCCTCCTCTCTCTCAGTAACCCTCCATCCCCCTCTCCACACATACCTCTACCCTCCTCTCTCTCAGTAACCCTCCATCCCCCTCTCTCAGTAACCCTCCACCCCCCTTTCCACACATACCTCTACCCTCCTCTCTCTCAGTAACCCTCCATCCCCCTCTCCACACATACCTCTACCCTCCTCTCTCTCAGTAACCCTCCATCCCCATCTCCACACATACCTCTACCCTCCTCTCTCTCAGTAACCCTCCATCCCCCTCTCCACACATACCTCTACCCTCCTCTCTCTCAGTAACCCTCCATCCCCCTCTCCACACATACCTCTGCAGCCTCTATCTGCTGTTTGATGAGTGAGGGGTCCACCCCGGGATCCTCCAGCTCCCTGACGATGTCCTGCGAGTCACGGAGCGTGCTCAGTAGCGCCGCCATGTCGGCCCAGAACTTCCCAGCCAGGTCCAAGACGTCAGTCAGCTTCCCTTCCCGTTCCTCAGCCCTCTGCCGGATCTCATCCCACAGGGAGCGAAGGCGCAGCAGACGGGAACGCACGGCTGGGAGGGGGAAAGAGGGCGGTGGGAGAGATGAATCGGGAAGCGTGGTGTTATTTTTCCACGCTCGAAAGGATAGAGTTGTCACTATATGCGATTAGCTATGTGGAGATGGACGGAGGAATGATACAAAGACAAGTTATTATTCATTATTGTAGCCCTGAACCGAACCATTACGACAAATAGCTTAGAATTTCTGATGTTATTGCTGCTTTTGTCCCTTCTAGCATGGCCATCTAGAGACTAGCTCTCAAAAAATGGTATTTTACAGCCAGTCAGTGGGCTACACTCCCACTACCACTGCACAGAGCACTCATTCATAGTTATGAAGTGGTGTGCTGAGAAATGGATGCGGACGGGGCGTGTCAAAGCTGGAGGGCTTTGAGGCGGGGGGGGGGGGAGGGGGCAGTCGCCATTTGTGCCGTATCACCATGTGTGCTGGGAGTGATCAAAAAGGTCACGCGTTTGTGAATCTGCGCCTTTGTGTTTCTGGGCGTCTGTGTTTTTTTTATTTAAAAAAAATAAAAAAATTGATGAGACCAATCAGGTTTGTCAGTGGGATCATTGTAGTACTGTGTCGATGTGAGCATGCATTGTTTTGGTCACTCTCCTTTTATTGGAGTCATTGAGCTGACGCTCTTATCCAGAGTGACTTACAGGAGCAATTAGGGCTAAGTGCCTTGCTCAAGGGCAAAACGACAGATTTTCACCTAATCGGCTTTGGGTTTTGAACCAGCGACCTTTCGGTTACAGGCCCAATGCTCTTCAAGTCCAAGGTGCCTGCCGCTCTTATGAGTAACAGCCTCTCATTGCGTACGAGTGTGTGTGACGTATGTGATGTTAGTGTGTACACAGTACACGTAAGGTCTCTCTCTCTCTGTGCGTTTTCAGGCACTCACCCTGAGCGGCAGGGTCGTCGTGGGCTGCTCTACTGATGAGCTCCTCGCCGCGGGCACACAGGGCCGAGAAGGAGGGCAGCAGTTTGTCCAGCTCCAGCCCTGTTGCCTTGTGGTCGGCCAGCTGCTCCCGGATCTTATCTGCCTCCGCTGCCACAGGAGGAGGGGATCGGAGGCGCTGCACGGCCCCTTCCAGGGTCTCCAGCAGGGGATCCATCTTGTCGTGGAACTGGGAGGAGAAGAGAGAGGGTCAAGGTTTAAGAAGAGGAGGTGGGTAGCGCGGCTAATCGATGATTTCGGCTCAACGCCGTCCGGAGGCTCTGTAAGGAGGGTGCGATGCCATCGCGGAGCCTCCGGAGGCCAAATCGAGCTCCGTACGGCGATGCTGTGCGCCTCACAGTATTTGTAACAATGCAGAGGGCTCCCGTTAAGTGCCCCATTGACATGATTGGTTGACGATAGGTGGGGGCGGGAGGTCTTCTATAAACACAAACTCACTTCCTTGACAACTTCCTTCACAACAGCTCTTGCCGAAGCTCAATAGGTCTGAATGCCGTGACTTCTGCAGAGGTTGTATGGCAGTAAATACTGTACGACCACGGCAGAGGATTGACCATGCAGAGACTAAGGACTTTTTCTTATTATAATACATACATTTAAATGCATACGGAGGGGAGCGGTGACATTTTGAAAATGCAGAGATCTTTCCAAAAAAAATACCATGCAATTTTGGATACTTGGAGAGGCATGAGATGCGGGAGTACTGTAGAGGTACTTACTAGACATGAATGAAGTTGACTTAGTTAGGAATAGGGTGCCCAACCTTCAGTCAGCACACATTGCCACAGCCTCACTAAGTGGTTGCTGATAAAGCTTATATGGATGTTTTTGGTTAATAACTGCATTTGAGCAATGTCAAAATGGGTAACGTGGACCGGAAGAGAGAAGAAGGGCAAACCTAGAGTTGCCAATTGCCAAATGTATCAAAACACACTAATTGGGAAAGAGGCGAGGCATTGGACAAAGTATACTTGGGAGTTATGGCGGGTTGTTTTAAGTCTAGACACAAGGTTCACGCAGGGAAAAAAAGTCTAGTAACTAACAAACACATTTCTGCAAGTTGTGCCATTTGGTGTGTCAGTACTATGGTTACTAAGTCACGTTGTGGTCAGTCGGTGGTCTTACCTCTACCAGCTGGGTGATTGCCGTGAGAAGTGACGACGGATGGAGGAAATGGTCAACACATACAGCACATCCACAATGAGTGAGAGGGTGGGATGGAGGGATGGAGCAAACCAGGGAGGGAGGGATGGAGGGAAGGGAGGGTGCAAGGAGAGGGGGAAATGTAAGGCACAAGGGAGGAATAGAGAGGTTGGTCGTTTTTGGAGGGATGAAAAGAGAGAGAGGGATGCATAGAGAGGAGGAGTGGATGATATGGTCCATTAGGGAAGGGGGGGGGTGGGAGGGTGGAGAAACAACACATTGTGTTAGATCAATGACATGCACACACTCTGGCCAAGCGATATCAACAGCAGCAACAATCAGCTTCGCCCTCAGCGATAATCAATGGTGGCTCATGATTTATGAAATTAGGTGTTATGAGAGAGCATTTGACAAGAGAACTATTGAAATAAAATGTGAATGTTACTTATGGAAATAGAAATAGGAAAAGCGAGTTGTATGTAACCATTTTTTTTTTTTACTACAAGCGTAGCAAGAAGCTGTGTAGTTTAGCAAATAGCGACTACTGCTACTGCTGCTACTACCACCACTTCTTGGAGCTCAATAATAGGTTCTCTTCCATTCCTTTTATGGAAATTAGCATAAAGTGCCAAAACACAGTTCCAAGTAAGGAGTCCAGTACGCCATCCTAGTTTGAGCATCATTCCCAGAAATATCACTACACCCAATGCCTAATATCACGCCGCCCTCTAGTGGAAGAGGGGAAGTGCACAATAACCGCATCATGCCATTAGCAGCTAGCTTGTAAGTATGGCATCCAGATTAGGAAATCTGAAGACTTCCAAATACGGATACAACACGGCTTACGGCATCCATATAAAGAAGTCATTCGTTTTCCTCATACGGATGCCGTAGTTCGGTTGTATTGGGGCAGCAATCGGCAGACACAAGCTTCGACACCTGACACCCTTTCGAGCTACAAACCGATTTCAAATTCACTTCACGTAACCATACCTGCGCAGACTGAGACACAGCCTCATCCAGGGTGGTGGCGCGACCCTTGACGACCTCCTTGATGGCCACGTAGCGTTTTTCGGCGTCGCTGTAGCGCTGCTTCACCGTGGCCCCCTCCTGGTGACTCAGAGCGGCCAGCTGGGGGCCGATCTTCAGCAGCTTGTCGATGTGGGGCTTGTGCTCTGCTATGGACTCCCTCAGGAGCTGGAGGAGGGAGGGAGGGGAGGGAGAGAGGGAGGGAGAAAGGAGAGGCAGAAAGAGTGGCGAATAAGGAAGGAGGGTGATGGATAGTGTGATAGAAAGAGTGGTAGAGTCCAAGTTCCACACAGACAGAGAAAGAGAGGGAGAAATGAAAAAGGTAAATGATAAAAAGTAGAAGTGCTAGGAACTAACTCGACATGATACATCTTTTTCACGGGGACATTAGTTCAAATACAGCACTTAGAGCCTACTCCCATCCCACTACTCCCTCTCCTCCCCCGTCTGCCTCTCCTCCCACCCATCTCTCTCCTCACCCTCATCTGTTCCTGTTGTAGACGCAGGGCCTCAGTGTCGATGGCGGGTGGGGGCAGCTGGGCGATAAGTGTCTCCGTCTCCCCCAGCCAGGGCTCCAGGTCCTCCTGGGTCTCCCAGAAACGGGCCACCAGGACCTGGGCCTGCTCCAGGGCTGAGAATCGCTCCTGGTGCTGCTGGCTCACCGCCTCGTAGCGGGCAGACAGGGAGTCAGTCTTCTCCTGAGGAGAGAGAGGGGTATAGAATGGTTCTCATTTGGTAACTCGGCAAAACTCACTGGAATATTTTCTATTTTGTGTACTATTGTTGTTCTGTTTTACTTCAAGCACAAAAATACAAGAGTATTTGCCTATTTATATATCGAGCCCAAAACACAATATTTCCCTCCTTGTTTATAATATTTAACAATACCATAATAAAACGTCTACCATGTTGTTTGATTTTTCTGTGAATGAACTTTTCTTGAATTGGTCATTGCTTATATGTTACAAAAGTCCTCTTGGTCTGTTTGGAAGCATTTAACCCTTCTCTTGAACTCCCTGCATTTCTCTGTCCTCTTTCACTCTCCCCTCCCCCTTCATCCATCTCTCCTCACCACCAGAGCGTCTCTCTGCTGGTCGCTGCACGTCTCCAGGATGTCGTCCCTGGTGTGGAGTAGCTGGTCCACGGTGTCTTTGTGTCGGATGATGTCGATATTGAAGGCCCTCTGGACCTGTAGCTGGGCCACGGTGACGTCAGGCTCCAGACTCAGAGGACCCAGGGAGGATAGCTTCCTCTCCGTCTCCCCAGCCCAGGTAAGCTCCGCGTCCACCGCCTCCTCATACTGAGGCACAGAGAGATACACACAGTTAGCACCGGCACACTCAGCCTCCCCATACTGACTGAGAGAATGATGCATTACTTAGCATTCACAGTAGCGTTAGCTGGTTAGCATTACACACAGCCTCCTCGCGCCAAGAGAAGACCAGAGGGGAAATGCCACAAACATTCGCATCATCCTCTTGTTGACAACGGGTGCAGAAACCTCATGAATGACTTCTACACACCATAGAGCCAGAGAACAAAGACATGGAAATAAAAACTGTTCAAATCATGAAATTCTACATTTAGCCCTACCGCTAACTATCAACACCATCATGCACTGTAAATACGAACCCTGAGTGCACTCCGCCGCCAGTGCTCAGTGAAGTACTAACGGTGTACCCCTTTTCAAACTTGATTTGGTCACATTGTAGTACCTGTTGTGACCTCTGGATGGCAGCCTGTACCAGCTTTACCCGCTGGGTGATGGTCTCGGCCGCCGTTCGGTAGCGCTGGTTGGCGTCCGCCACCAGGCGGTCCAGACCCTCGCGGGCACGCCAGGGCACCAGGTCTAAGAGGGCATTGCCCACCTCGTTGACCGTGTCCAAAACCAGACGTTTCTCCGCTGACACACACTTCAGCTCCTGGGAGACACACACACACACACAGATTGAGTATCTTCAACTCAAGATAGAAGTTCTACTTAAGCAACAGTTGGGCTATGGAACAAGGGATTCTTTAAGAAACAATGGGTATGTCATTCATTGAAATGACCACTGAACATCTGGAAATATCGCAGACTGTGATTCTATTTGCACAGAATATGTTCCAAATTCCCAGCATATATGTGTAATAAACTGTCAAGGAAACCTTCTGTCGGTCCTGATAGGCCGGCGTGGCGTCGGGCTCCATGACGTTGAGCTCCGCCTCCACCTTGTCCAGCCAGTGGTTGAGGTCGTCGTGGGCGCTGGCGAATCGCGTACTCAGCTGCAGGGCCTGCTCCAGGGTGCGGAGGGCTCTGCTGCTCCCGCCCGTCATCTCGGCGTAGCGAGATTTGATACCGTCCAGCTTCTCCTGGATCAGCAGAACCTCCTCACCTACAAGGGGGTAAAACAACAGACCAAGAGTCAGTGGAATACAGGCTCTGTGGTTATCATATGCCTTTATAACGACAGGTCCAGGAACAGTCCTGGCTGTTTTGGCTGGTGATGGAGATGGTTAGAAGTGGGCTACTGGAGAGCTGGTCCAGAATCAGAGAAGGGAGAACCCGTAGTATCCAGAGTTCGAGATTGTACTGTACCTGTGGTTTGCTTGAGCAGGGCCTGTCCGTTCTTGATGGCCTGGTCAACCTGCTTCTTCCTGCTCACTATCTCTTCATTCAGAGACTGATGAGCGAAGAGGAGAGAAAATAGAATGAACACCCTATAGAGACTCAAGACAGTACTAGCCAATCCAATACTCCCTGTGGTAGTGCCCTACCACTGTGTGTTAATGAATAGCTACTCCCTCTCCAAACCAGAGTATCATACCAGAGTGTGCTTGTGCTGCTGGGTGAGGACCCCCGGCTGGTAGCTCTGCACCGACACCTGTCCCAGCCGCTGGCCCACCTCAGCCAGCCAGTTGAGCACCTCCACCTCATCCTCCCCAAACAGCTGGGCATTGGCCAGGGCCTGCTCCAGCATGACGGCCCTGCGTTGGCACCAATCACTGAGCTCCGAGTGTCCTAGCCGCACCACCCCCACGCGCTCCCCCAGCCAATCGCGGTCGGCCGCGCAGCTGAGGGGCGCCAAGGATTGGCCGAGGGCCTGGAGGCGGTCGACCTCGGCTCCTCTAGAGGAGACGGCCTCTTGGACAGCCTGGGGTGGTGTGTGTGGAGAGGAGAGGGTGATGGGGGGGTGAAGGAGAGAGGAGGGAGAACAGAAGAAAAACAACAAATAAAAGAAAATGAGAGCATGCAGATGAGAAATCATAAGGAATGGCCATGAATCATAAGGAATGGCCATGAATCATAAGGAATGGCCATGAATCATAAGGAATGGCCATGAATCATAAGGAATGGCCATGAATCATAAGGAATGGCCATGAATCATAAGGGAATGGCCATGAATCATAAGGAATGGCCATGAATCATAAGGAATGGCCATGAATCATAAGGAATGGCCATGAATCATAAGGAATGGCCATGAATCATAAGGGAATGGCCATGAATCATAAGGAATGGCCATGAATCATAAGGAATGGCCATGAATCATAAGGAATGGCCATGAATCATAAGGAATGGCCATGAATCATAAGGAATGGCCATGAATCATAAGGGAATGGCCATGAATCATAAGGAATGGCCATGAATCATAAGGAATGGCCATGAATCATAAGGAATGGCCATGAATCATAAGGAATGGCCATGAATCATAAGGGAATGGCCATGAATCATAAGGAATGGCCATGAATCATAAGGAATGGCCATGAATCATAAGGAATGGCCATGAATCATAAGGAATGGCCATGAATCATAAGGGAATGGCCATGAATCATAAGGGAATGGCCATGAATCATAAGGGAATGGCCATGAATCATAAGGGAATGGCCATGAATCATAAGGAAATGGCCATGAATCATAAGGAAATGGCCATGAATCATAAGGAATGGCCATGAATCATAAGGAATGCCCATGAATCATAAGGAATGCCCATGAATCATAAGGAATGGCCATGAATCATAAGAAATGGCCATGAATGCTAAATATGCATGATAACTTACAAGAACGAAAAAATCATGAACAAAAAAAAGGTTCAATGAAATATAATATTGAAATCATATCAAATCATATCAAAAACGATGAGGGGAAAATGGTTGAGCTTGGGGTTCCCTTTCTCTCGCTCATTGGACAGTAACCAGTTGGTCAGTCCGGTACCATCCTCTTCTTTCCCTAGTTTCAATCCAGGGACTTAAACACAACCCATGTATCGCGAGGGACACGTTACCTTGTGACACCATCATCCACGTTACCTTGTGTTTCGTAATCTGCTGGGTGATCTTGGAAGTCTGGGTTCCCATGGGCTCGGCGGTGCTCAGGCGTCTCTCGGTGGCACTCAGCCACTCTCCGAGAGGCTCCACCGCCTCGTGGAACTGGAGTGCCAGCGTCTGCAGCTCCTCCAACTGGCACTGCCTGCAGCGGGGAGAGGAGGAGGGAGAGTGTGTTTGGGTCGCCTTCGTATATCAATGTCTCATCGTGGATCCTAATAAGCAGTCCGATGCGAAATAGTCAGGAATGTGTGGGTTGTGTACGGAAGTAGCAGTAATGCGCAGGTAGCCTCGTGTATGTGGTGTTGAGTGTGTACGTCTTCTCTGACTGTGGCGCATGTCCATGATGAAGGAGGACAGGTTGTATCAATGCCCGATGTGTAGCGCGTCCAATGCAGTAAGCTACGTTTACCTCGCCCTGGCCTTCTCCAGCAGCTCGCCCCATCTCTCCCCCAGACTCTCCAGCTGCTTCTGGATCTTGTCTCTGTCCTGTGTCTCGGCCGTGGCTGCGATCCTCTCCCCCTCTCCCTGGATCATCTGAAAAGTGGCTCTGCGGTCGTCCAGTAGTCTTTGTAACAGCTGGAAAATGAGGTAGATCGAAGGTCCCGTTCAACACCACAAATAATACCAACTCTCATAAATGTTTGTTCTGCATGTATGCCAGAGTTAGGGGTATATTCCAGACCAGAAGAGTCGCTGCTTCTAGGACAAGCTAGAACATACTTCACATTCAATACCAGTGTAGTGTTCCTCAACAATACCTTATCTCAAATACCAAGCCACTCGTGTTTTGAGGACGTTCACTATGAGTAGTAGCTCAATTTGGCAGTAGTTCCCTTTCTGAACCCATTCATAATTATTCAGTGACGTTGAACGGGCCCCCGGTAAACGCCACTCATCTCCAGTTTCCTCTCCACTGACCCCCACACGGAGGCTCTACTTTCAGTGGCGGATGTAAACGCGTATGACTGAGTGGAGTGGCTGAATCCGCCGTGCTCCTCGACACATAAACACGGGAAGTGTGTCAGAAACAGGGAGAGCAGGCATTGTGTTTTCTGCCTCTCCGGTTCCTCTGAAAAACCATTGTGATCTGTCATCTCTGTGAACTGGTGTGTTGTATGCCAAACCAGACTGGCAGACTGGCAGACTGGGCTTTTCCTCTTCCAAAAGACTCAGATCATTAGGTGTGTGGGTGTTTCCCCCTTTCATGTGTTAAATGTTTCTATGTGAAAATAAGGACAACTGAATAACACCAATAGCCAATTCTATTATTATCGATGAATAAATAAAAGTGCAAATATATGAATAAAAGTTGTTATTAAGCTCATTTTACCCAAATAAGGGAGCCAAATGTCTCTAATGGCCAGTACATTCTCCGTCATAATGACTGTGTATGATAGAGGGAAAATACTTAGTATTAAAATAAAATATATGTTCCTCAATCCATCGCTCTCTCCACCTCGATACTCATCCCTCACGCCATCCATCATCCCTTTCTCCACTCATCCCTTCCCCCCCCTTCACCTTCTGTTCCTGGATCTGGGCCTTGACCACTCTGTATTCGGCGGACGGGGGCTTCTGATTGGCTACCAGGTCCTCTGTGTCACTCAGCCAGCTCAGAAGAGGCTCCAGGGCATCCTGGAACTTCCCACAATGCAACAGGGCTTCCTGCAACTGGGCAATGCGCTCTGCAACCTGGTCAAGGAACAATTCAGTGAGTGAGGGGGACAATGACTGTTGACATGGACAGGCATACATGCAAAGCCAGAAACCTGATTCCATAGAAACCCATCCTTCCAGTCGCACACGCCAAACTAACGCAACACATAAATATGCATAGGTCAGTCAGACAAGAGCATGCACGCGCACACACAAACATCAGCACAGACATACCATTACAGACAGACAGACATACCCTCTTGTTGAGGGAGTTCCATCGGAGGTTGGTGGTCTCTAGGTCATGCTCCAGAGCCTGGGTGTCTGTGTGTTTGGCTGCACTCTGGATCAGGCCCTGGCCCACCGCGTTCACACGCTGCAGCTTGGGTTGAATACTGTCCACCTGCTTCCTCTCCACCGCCTGAGCCAGAGAGAGAAGAAGGAGAGGGAAGGAGGGAGGTGGGAGAGGGATGGAGGCGGGAGAGGGATGAGAGTGAGGGAGAGCAAAAGACAGAGATAAAGGGAGGAGGTAGAGAAGAGAGAAACAAAGAGAAAGAGAGCGGGAGAAAGAGGGTGAGCAAGGAAAAATAGGGAGGGAGGAGAAAGGGATTATAAGGATTAGAGAGCTAGAAAGTAAAGGTGGCTAGAAAAGAGGGAGTTGAACACACCCTTCAACTGTCTGGCCACATTACTCATCTAGAGCTGGAGACACGGTATGATGACAATGGTTGTCCAGCTCTAAAGAAAACCAGCCCAAAGTCCACTGAGTCAAAGCCTGAAATCAAATACAGGGCTTAAATGCAAAATGGCTGCTTCCCCATAGAGATGACAGGAACTCAAAATTAGCCATGGTGGTTTTAACCCTTGCAGAGCTGCCGGCCCAGACGACATCTCAAGCAGCTTCCTCAGAGCAGCTGGCTGGAGTGTTTACGGACATATTCAATCTCTCCATATCCCAGTCGGTTGTCCCCACTCGCGTCAAGATTGTCCACTATTGTTCCTGTACCCAAGAAAGCGAAGGTAACTGAACTAAATGACTACTTCCTCGTAGCCCTCGCTTCTGTCATCATGAAGTGCTTTGAGAAGCTAGTTAAGGACCATTTCACCTCCACCTTACCTGACATCCTAGACCCACTACAATTCCCATATCGTCCCAACAGATCCACGGGCGACGCAATCGCCATTTCACTGCTCACTGCCCTATCCCACTTGGACAAGAGGAATACCTATATTAAGAATGCCATTTACAGCTCAGCCTTTAACACTATAGTGCCCTCCAATCTCATCACTAAGCTCAGGGGCCTGGGGCTGGACCCCTCCCTGTGCAACAGGGTCCTGGACTTCCTGACGGAACTCTGCCACGCTGATCAACACGGGGCCCCCCACAGGGGTGCATGCTCATCCCCCTCCTATACTCCCTGTTCACCCATGACACATCTCAAACTCAATCATCAAGTTTGCTGACAACACAACATTGGTAGGCCTGATTACCAACAATGAGACGGCCGACAGGAAGGAGGTGAGACACCTGGCGGAGAGGTGCCAGGAAAATAACCTCTCCCTCAACGTCAACAAAAGGAAGGAGCTGATTGTAGACCACAGGAGACATCAGAGGGAGCACGGCCCCGTGCACATTGACAGGGACGCAGTGGAGAGGGTCAAAAGCTTAAAGTTCCACTTCCTTCACACAGACAGCATGGTGACGGGCAAATCAGCACCTCTTCAACCTCAGGAGGCTGAAGAAATTTGACTTGACCCCGAAGACCCTCACAAATTTGTACAGATGCACCATTGAGAGCACCCTGTCGGGCTGTTGCGCCATCCTCAACCACGGGGCTCTCCAGAGGGTGGTGCGGTCAGCCCAACACAGCTCCCGGAGCACCGTGCCTGCCCTCCAGGACATCTACAGCACCCGGTGTCACAGGAATGTCAAGAAGAACCTCAAATCAAATCGTATTGGTCACGTACACATACTTAGCAGATGATATTGCGGTTGTAGTGAAATGCTCAGCCACCCGAGCCACGGTCTGTTCACCCCCGTTACCATATAGAAGGCGGATACAGTACAGGTGCATCAAACAGCTTCTATCTCCAGGTCATCAGACTGTTAGTCCCCACTAGCCGGCCTCCACCCAGCACCCAGACCTGAACCTTAGCCACTGTTACTAGCCGGCTATCACCGGGTACTCTACCCGGCACCTTTGAGACTGCTGCCCTAGGTACAGAGAGCCATTGAACACTGGTCACTTGAATAATGTTTTAATCCATTTAAGAACAAGACTGTAACATAACAAAATGGGGAAAAAGTCAAGGGGTCTGAGTACATATTTATATTCTGGTCTCTTGACATTGCTCGTTCTGATATTTCTTGTTTTGGGGGGATTATTTGTGGATTGATTTGTTTATTTTATTGCTGCACTGCTAGAAACACAAGCATTTCAACATGTGAAAATCTGTGTACGCAACCAATAAACTTTTGTTTGACCCCTTTCTCTCCCAAATTTTCGTGATATCCAAATTGGTAGTTACAGGCTTGCCCCATTGCTGCAACTCTCGTACGGACTCGGGAGAGGCGAAGGTTGAGAGCCGTGCGTCCTCTGAAACACAACCCAGCCAAAGCCACACTGCTTCTTGACATAACCCGGGAGCCAGCCGCACCAATGTGTCGGAGGAAACACCGTGCACCTGGCGACCATGTCAGCGTGCACTGCCCCCGGCCCGCCACAGGAGTCGCTAGAGCGCGATGGGACAAGGCCAAACCCTCCCCTAACCCGGACAACGCTGGGCCAATTGTGTACCGCCTCATGGGACTCCCGGTCGCGGCCAGCTGCGAAACAGCCTGGGATCGAACCAGGATCTGTAGGGACGGAGCTAGCACTGCGATGCTGTGCCTTAGACCGCTGTGCCACTATGGAGGCCACTTTCATTTGATTTGAATTCAATTAAAATGAGAGAGTAGAATACTAAGACAAAGGATTTCTCGTAAGTGCCTCAAACTATTATTTGCCTTATACTGGCAAAGTAGTACAAAACAGTTGGGTTGTGTTTGTGAATATGAACAATGGGGAGGGTGATTTCTATGGTAAATGAATAAGAGTGTGTAAGTCATTGTTGTTCTACACCGTATAATTACCTGGAAGCGGTTGTGTGGAGGTCTGTCTCTAATCAAAGCGTTTTATTGGATTCTGCTCATATGGAGTAAATATTGTGTGAAAGTGCTGCTTTTCCACACCAGGAGAAGATGTGTAGGAGTTTGAAAGAGAACAGGGATGCTAAAATAGAACAATATGTGTCTTGGATTGTGTGTGTGCGCGTGTCACAGCTGTGTTGTGGCGATGGGCCTCCTCCCTGCTTCCAACAGGAAGCCTGACCGCCTCGACAACAATGAGCCTCAGCCATGACCCACTCCACCCTATCCTGGACTGTGTGTGTAACGCGTCTGTCTGTCTGTGTGTGTAACGTGTCTGTCTGTCTGTCTGTCTGTGTAACGCGTCTGTCTGTCTGCCTGTGTAACGCGTCTGTCTGTCTGCCTGTGTAACGCGTCTGTCTGTCTAGCTGTGTGTCTAACGTGTCTGTCTGTCTGTCTAACGTGTCTAACATGTCTGTCTGTCTAACGTGTCTAACGTGTCTGTCTGTCTGTCTAACGTGTCTGTCTGTCTGTCTAACGTGTCTGTCTGTCTTTCTAACGTGTCTGTCTGTCTGTCTGTCTAACGTGTCTGTCTGTCTGTCTGTCTAACGTGTCTGTCTGTCTGTCTGTCTAACGTGTCTGTCTGTCTGTCTGTCTAACGTGTCTGTCTGTCTGTCTAACGTGTCTGTCTGTCTGTCTAACGTGTCTGTCTGTCTGTCTAACGTGTCTGTCTGTCTGTCTAACGTGTCTGTCTGTCTGTCTAACGTGTCTGTCTGTCTGTCTAACGTGTCTGTCTGTCTAACGTGTCTGTCTGTCTGTCTGTCTAACGTGTCTGTCTGTCTGTCTGTCTAACGTGTCTGTCTGTCTGTCTGTCTAACGTGTCTGTCTGTCTGTCTGTCTAACGTGTGTCTGTCTGTCTAACGTGTGTCTGTCTGTCTAACGTGTGTCAGTCTGTCTAACGTGTGTCAGTCTGTCTAACGTGTGTCAGTCTGTCTAACGTGTGTCAGTCTGTCTAACGTGTCTGTCTGTCTAACGTGTCTGTCTGTCTGTCTGTCTAACGTGTCTGTCTGTCTGTCTGTCTAACGTGTCTGTCTGTCTGTCTGTCTAACGTGTCTGTCTGTCTGTCTGTCTGTCTAACGTGTCTGTCTGTCTGTCTGTCTAACGTGTCTGTCTGTCTGTCTGTCTAACGTGTCTGTCTGTCTGTCTGTCTAACGTGTCTGTCTGTCTGTCTGTCTAACGTGTCTGTCTGTCTGTCTGTCTAACGTGTCTGTCTGTCTGTCTGTCTAACGTGTCTGTCTGTCTGTCTGTCTAACGTGTCTGTCTGTCTAACGTGTCTGTCTGTCTGTCTGTCGTGTCTGTCTGTCTAACGTGTCTGTCTGTCTGTCTGTCTAACGTGTCTGTCTGTCTGTCTGTCTAACGTGTCTGTCTGTCTGTCTGTCTAACGTGTCTGTCTGTCTGTCTGTCTAACGTGTCTGTCTGTCTGTCTGTCTAACGTGTCTGTCTGTCTGTCTGTCTAACGTGTCTGTCTGTCTGTCTGTCTAACGTGTCTGTCTGTCTGTCTGTCTAACGTGTCTGTCTGTCTGTCTGTCTAACGTGTCTGTCTGTCTAACGTGTCTGTCTGTCTGTCTGTCTGACGTGTCTGTCTGTCTGTCTGTCTAACGTGTCTGTCTGTCTGTCTGTCTAACGTGTCTGTCTGTCTGTCTGTCTAACGTGTCTGTCTGTCTGTCTGTCTAACGTGTCTGTCTGTCTGTCTAACGTGTCTTTCTGTCTGTCTGTCTAACGTGTCTTTCTGTCTGTCTGTCTAACGTGTCTGTCTAACGTGTCTGTCTAACGTGTCTGTCTAACGTGTCTGTCTAACGTGTCTGTCTGTCTGTCTAACGTGTCTGTCTGTCTGTCTAACGTGTGTGTCTGTCTGTCTAACGTGTGTGTCTGTCTGTCTAACGTGTGTCTGTCTGTCTAACGTGTGTCTGTCTGTCTAACGTGTGTCTGTCTGTCTAACGTGTGTCTGTCTGTCTAACGTGTCTGTCTGTCTGTCTAACGTGTCTGTCTGTCTGTCTAACGTGTCTGTCTGTCTGTCTAACGTGTCTGTCTGTCTGTCTGTCTAACGTGTCTGTCTGTCTGTCTGTCTAACGTGTCTGTCTGTCTGTCTGTCTAACGTGTCTGTCTGTCTGTCTGTCTAACGTGTCTGTCTGTCTGTCTGTCTAACGTGTCTGTCTGTCTGTCTGTCTAACGTGTCTGTCTGTCTGTCTGTCTAACGTGTCTGTCTGTCTGTCTGTCTAACGTGTCTGTCTGTCTGTCTGTCTAACGTGTCTGTCTGTCTGTCTGTCTAACGTGTCTGTCTGTCTGTCTGTCTAACGTGTCTGTCTGTCTGTCTGTCTAACGTGTCTGTCTGTCTGTCTGTCTAACGTGTCTGTCTGTCTGTCTGTCTAACGTGTCTGTCTGTCTGTCTGTCTAACGTGTCTGTCTGTCTGTCTGTCTAACGTGTCTGTCTGTCTGTCTGTCTAACGTGTCTGTCTGTCTGTCTGTCTAACGTGTCTGTCTGTCTGTCTGTCTAACGTGTCTGTCTGTCTGTCTGTCTAACGTGTCTGTCTGTCTGTCTAACGTGTCTGTCTGTCTGTCTAACGTGTCTGTCTGTCTGTCTAACGTGTCTGTCTGTCTGTCTAACGTGTCTGTCTGTCTGTCTAACGTGTCTGTCTGTCTGTCTAACGTGTCTGTCTGTCTGTCTAACGTGTCTGTCTTTCTAACGTGTCTTTCTGTCTGTCTGTCTAACGTGTCTGTCTGTCTGTCTAACGTGTCTGTCTAACGCGTCTGTCTGTCTGTCTAACGTGTCTGTCTGTCTGTCTGTCTAACGTGTCTGTCTGTCTGTCTGTCTAACGTGTCTGTCTGTCTGTCTAACGTGTCTGTCTGTCTGTCTAACGTGTCTGTCTGTCTGTCTAACGTGTCTGTCTGTCTGTCTAACGTGTCTGTCTGTCTGTCTAACGTGTCTGTCTGTCTGTCTAACGTGTCTGTCTGTCTGTCTAACGTGTCTGTCTGTCTAACGTGTCTTTCTGTCTGTCTGTCTAACGTGTCTGTCTGTCTGTCTAACGTGTCTGTCTAACGCGTCTGTCTGTCTAACGTGTCTGTCTGTCTAACGTGTCTGTCTGTCTGTCTGTCTAACGTGTCTGTCTGTCTGTCTAACGTGTCTGTCTGTCTGTCTAACGTGTCTGTCTGTCTGTCTAACGTGTCTGTCTGTCTGTCTAACGTGTCTGTCTAACGCGTCTGTCTGTCTGTCTAACGTGTCTGTCTGTCTGTCTAACGTGTCTGTCTGTCTGTCTAACGTGTCTGTCTGTCTGTCTAACGTGTCTGTCTGTCTGTCTAACGTGTGTCTGTCTGTCTAACGTGTGTCTGTCTGTCTAACGTGTGTCTGTCTGTCTAACGTGTGTCTGTCTGTCTAACGTGTGTCTGTCTGTCTAATGTGTGTCTGTCTGTCTAACGTGTCTGTCTGTCTGTCTGTCTAACGTGTCTGTCTGTCTGTCTGTCTAACGTGTCTGTCTGTCTGTCTGTCTAACGTGTCTGTCTGTCTGTCTGTCTAACGTGTCTGTCTGTCTGTCTAACGTGTCTGTCTGTCTGTCTGTCTGTCTAACGTGTCTGTCTGTCTGTCTGTCTGTCTGTCTAACGTGTCTGTCTGTATGTCTGTCTAACGTGTCTGTCTGTCTGTCTGTCTAACGTGTCTGTCTGTCTGTCTGTCTAACGTGTCTGTCTGTCTGTCTGTCTAACGTGTCTGTCTGTCTGTCTAACGTGTCTGTCTGTCTGTCTAACGTGTCTGTCTGTCTGTCTAACGTGTGTCTGTCTGTCTAACGTGTGTCTGTCTGTCTAACGTGTGTCTGTCTGTCTAACGTGTGTCTGTCTGTCTAACGTGTGTCTGTCTGTCTAACGTGTCTGTCTGTCTAACGTGTCTGTCTGTCTAACGTGTCTGTCTGTCTAACGTGTCTGTCTGTCTAACGTGTCTGTCTGTCTGTCTAACGTGTCTGTCTGTCTGTCTAACGTGTCTGTCTGTCTGTCTAACGTGTCTGTCTGTCTGTCTAACGTGTCTGTCTGTCTGTCTAACGTGTCTGTCTGTCTGTCTAACGTGTCTGTCTGTCTGTCTAACGTGTCTGTCTGTCTGTCTAACGTGTCTGTCTGTCTGTCTAACGTGTCTGTCTGTCTGTCTAACGTGTCTGTCTGTCTGTCTAACGTGTCTGTCTGTCTGTCTAACGTGTCTGTCTGTCTGTCTAACGTGTCTGTCTGTCTGTCTAACGTGTCTGTCTGTCTGTCTGTCTGTCTGTCTGTCTAACGTGTCTGTCTGTCTAACGTGTCTGTCTGTCTAACGTGTCTGTCTGTCTGTCTGTCTAACGTGTCTGTCTGTCTGTCTGTCTAACGTGTCTGTCTGTCTGTCTGTCTAACGTGTCTGTCTGTCTGTCTGTCTAACGTGTCTGTCTGTCTGTCTGTCTAACGTGTCTGTCTGTCTGTCTAACGTGTCTGTCTGTCTGTCTAACGTGTCTGTCTGTCTGTCTAACGTGTCTGTCTGTCTGTCTAACGTGTCTGTCTGTCTGTCTAACGTGTCTGTCTGTCTGTCTAACGTGTGTCTGTCTGTCTAACGTGTGTCTGTCTGTCTAACGTGTGTCTGTCTGTCTAACGTGTGTCTGTCTGTCTAACGTGTGTCTGTCTGTCTAACGTGTGTCTGTCTAACGTGTCTGTCTAACGTGTCTGTCTAACGTGTCTGTCTGTCTAACGTGTCTGTCTAACGTGTCTGTCTAACGTGTCTGTCTGTCTAACGTGTCTGTCTGTCTAACGTGTGTCTGTCTGTCTAACGTGTGTCTGTCTAACGTGTGTCTGTCTGTCTAACGTGTGTCTGTCTGTCTAACGTGTGTCTGTCTAACGTGTCTGTCTAACGTGTCTGTCTGTCTAACGTGTCTGTCTGTCTAACGTGTCTGTCTGTCTGTCTAACGTGTCTGTCTGTCTGTCTGTCTGTCTAACGTGTCTGTCTGTCTGTCTGTCTGTCTAACGTGTCTGTCTGTCTGTCTGTCTAACGTGTCTGTCTGTCTGTCTGTCTAACGTGTCTGTCTGTCTGTCTAACGTGTCTGTCTGTCTGTCTAACGTGTCTGTCTGTCTGTCTAACGTGTCTGTCTGTCTGTCTAACGTGTGTCTGTCTGTCTAACGTGTGTCTGTCTGTCTAACGTGTGTCTGTCTGTCTAACGTGTGTCTGTCTGTCTAACGTGTGTCTGTCTGTCTAACGTGTGTCTGTCTAACGTGTCTGTCTAACGTGTCTGTCTGTCTAACGTGTCTGTCTGTCTGTCTAACGTGTCTGTCTGTCTGTCTAACGTATCTGTCTGTCTGTCTAACGTGTTTGTCTGTCTGTCTAACGTGTCTGTCTGTCTGTCTAACGTGTCTGTCTGTCTGTCTGTCTAACGTGTGTCTGTCTGTCTGTCTAACGTGTCTGTCTGTCTGTCTGTCTGACGTGTCTGTCTGTCTGTCTGTCTAACGTGTCTGTCTGTCTGTCTGTCTAACGTGTCTGTCTGTCTGTCTGTCTGTCTAACGTGTGTCTGTCTGTCTAACGTGTGTCTGTCTGTCTAACGTGTGTCTGTCTGTCTAACGTGTGTCTGTCTAACGTGTGTCTGTCTAACGTGTGTCTGTCTGTCTAACGTGTCTGTCTGTCTGTCTAACGTGTCTGTCTGTCTGTCTAACGTGTCTGTCTGTCTGTCTAACGTGTCTGTCTGTCTGTCTGTCTAACGTGTCTGTCTGTCTGTCTGTCTAACGTGTCTGTCTGTCTGTCTGTCTGTCTAACGTGTGTCTGTCTGTCTAACGTGTGTCTGTCTGTCTAACGTGTGTCTGTCTGTCTAACGTGTGTCTGTCTGTCTAACGTGTGTCTGTCTAACGTGTGTCTGTCTAACGTGTCTGTCTGTCTAACGTGTCTGTCTGTCTGTCTAACGTGTCTGTCTGTCTGTCTAACGTGTCTGTCTGTCTGTCTAACGTGTCTGTCTGTCTGTCTGTCTAACGTGTCTGTCTGTCTGTCTGTCTGTCTAACGTGTGTCTGTCTGTCTAACGTGTGTCTGTCTGTCTAACGTGTGTCTGTCTGTCTAACGTGTGTCTGTCTGTCTAACGTGTGTCTGTCTGTCTAACGTGTGTCTGTCTAACGTGTGTCTGTCTAACGTGTCTGTCTGTCTAACGTGTCTGTCTGTCTGTCTAACGTGTCTGTCTGTCTGTCTAACGTGTCTGTCTGTCTGTCTAACGTGTCTGTCTGTCTGTCTGTCTGTCTAACGTGTCTGTCTGTCTGTCTAACGTGTCTGTCTGTCTGTCTAACGTGTCTGTCTGTCTGTCTGTCTAACGTGTCTGTCTAACGTGTCTGTCTGTCTAAAGTGTCTGTCTGTCTGTCTGTCTAACGTGTCTGTCTGTCTGTCTAACGTGTCTGTCTGTCTGTCTAACGTGTCTGTCTGTCTGTCTAACGTGTCTGTCTGTCTGTCTGTCTGTCTGTCTGTCTAACGTGTCTGTCTGTCTGTCTGTCTAACGTGTCTGTCTGTCTGTCTGTCTGTCTAACGTGTGTCTGTCTGTCTAACGTGTGTCTGTCTGTCTAACGTGTGTCTGTCTGTCTAACGTGTGTCTGTCTAACGTGTGTCTGTCTAACGTGTCTGTCTGTCTAACGTGTCTGTCTGTCTGTCTAACGTGTCTGTCTGTCTGTCTAACGTGTCTGTCTGTCTGTCTGTCTGTCTGTCTGTCTAATCTATCTGTCTGTCTGTCTGTCTAACGTGTCTGTCTGTCTGTCTGTCTAACGTGTCTGTCTGTCTGTCTGTCTAACGTGTCTGTCTGTCTGTCTGTCTGTCTAACGTGTGTCTGTCTGTCTAACGTGTGTCTGTCTGTCTAACGTCTGTCTGTCTAACGTGTCTGTCTGTCTAACGTGTCTGTCTGTCTGTCTAACGTGTCTGTCTGTCTGTCTAACGTGTCTGTCTGTCTGTCTAACGTGTCTGTCTGTCTGTCTGTCTGTCTGTCTGTCTGTCTGTCTGTCTAACGTGTCTGTCTGTCTGTCTAACGTGTCTGTCTGTCTGTCTAACGTGTCTGTCTGTCTGTCTAACGTGTCTGTCTGTCTGTCTGTCTAACGTGTCTGTCTGTCTGTCTGTCTAACGTGTCTGTCTGTCTGTCTGTCTAACGTGTCTGTCTGTCTGTCTGTCTAACGTGTCTGTCTGTCTGTCTGTCTAACGTGTCTGTCTGTCTGTCTGTCTAACGTGTCTGTCTGTCTGTCTGTCTAACGTGTCTGTCTGTCTGTCTGTCTAACGTGTCTGTCTGTCTGTCTGTCTAACGTGTCTGTCTGTCTGTCTGTCTAACGTGTCTGTCTGTCTGTCTGTCTAACGTGTCTGTCTGTCTGTCTGTCTAACGTGTCTGTCTGTCTGTCTGTCTAACGTGTCTGTCTGTCTGTCTGTCTAACGTGTCTGTCTGTCTGTCTGTCTAACGTGTCTGTCTGTCTGTCTGTCTGTCTAACGTGTCTGTCTGTCTGTCTGTCTGTCTAACGTGTCTGTCTAACGTGTGTCTGTCTGTCTAACGTGTCTGTCTGTCTGTCTGTCTAACGTGTCTGTCTAACGTGTGTCTGTCTAACGTGTGTCTGTCTGTCTAAAGTGTGTCTGTCTGTCTAACGTGTGTCTGTCTGTCTAACGTGTGTCTGTCTAACGTGTCTGTCTGCCTGTCTAACGTGTCTGTCTGTCTAACGTGTCTGTCTGTCTAACGTGTCTGTCTGTCTGTCTAACGTGTCTGTCTGTCTGTCTGTCTAACGTGTCTGTCTGTCTAACGTGTCTGTCTGTCTGTCTAACGTGTCTGTCTTTCTGTCTAACGTGTCTGTCTGTCTGTCTAACGTGTCTGTCTGTCTGTCTAACGTGTCTGTCTGTCTGTCTAACGTGTCTGTCTGTCTGTCTAACGTGTCTGTCTGTCTGTCTAACGTGTCTGTCTGTCTGTCTAACGTGTCTGTCTGTCTGTCTAACGTGTCTGTCTGTCTGTCTAACGTGTCTGTCTGTCTGTCTAACGTGTCTGTCTGTCTATCTAACGTGTCTGTCTGTCTGTCTAACGTGTCTGTCTGTCTAACGTCTGTCTGTCTGTCTAACGTCTGTCTGTCTGTCTAACTTGTCTGTCTGTCTGTCTGTCTAACGTGTCTGTCTGTCTGTCTGTCTAACGTGTCTGTCTGTCTGTCTAACGTGTCTGTCTGTCTAACGTGTCTGTCTGTCTGTCTAACGTGTCTGTCTGTCTGTCTAACGTGTCTGTCTGTCTGTCTAACGTGTCTGTCTGTCTGTCTAACGTGTCTTTCTGTCTGTCTGTCTAACGTGTCTTTCTGTCTGTCTGTCTAACGTGTCTGTCTAACGTGTCTGTCTAACGTGTCTGTCTGTCTGTCTAACGTGTCTGTCTGTCTGTCTAACGTGTCTGTCTGTCTAACGTGTGTCTGTCTGTCTAACGTGTGTCTGTCTGTCTAACGTGTGTCTGTCTGTCTAACGTGTGTCTGTCTGTCTAACGTGTGTCTGTCTGTCTAACGTGTGTCTGTCTGTCTAACGTGTGTCTGTCTAACGTGTGTCTGTCTAACGTGTGTCTGTCTAACGTGTCTGTCTGTCTGTCTAACGTGTCTGTCTGTCTGTCTAACGTGCCTGTCTGTCTGTCTAACGTGTCTGTCTGTCTGTCTAACGTGTCTGTCTGTCTGTCTAACGTGTCTGTCTGTCTGTCTAACGTGTCTGTCTGTCTGTCTAACGTGTCTGTCTGTCTGTCTAACGTGTCTGTCTGTCTGTCTAACGTGTCTGTCTGTCTGTCTAACGTGTCTGTCTGTCTGTATAATGTGTCTGTCTGTCTGTCTGTCTAACGTGTCTGTCTAACGTGTCTGTGTCTGTCTAACGTGTCTGTCTAACGTGTCTGTCTAACGTGTCTGTCTAACGTGTCTGTCTAACGTGTCTGTCTAACTAACGTCTGTCTGTCTGTCTGTCTGTCTAACGTGTCTGTCTGTCTGTCTAACGTGTCTGTCTGTCTGTCTGTCTGTCTAACGTGTCTGTCTGTCTAACGTGTCTGTCTGTCTGTCTAACGTCTGTCTGTCTGTCTAACGTCTAACGTCTGTCTAACGTCTAACGTCTGTCTAACGTCTAACGTCTGTCTGTCTAACGTCTGTCTGTCTAACGTCTGTCTGTCTAACGTCTGGCTGTCTAACGTCTGGCTGTCTAACGTCTGTCTGTCTAACGTCTGTCTGTCTAACGTCTGTCTGTCTAACGTCTGTCTGTCTGTCTAACGTCTGTCTGTCTGTCTAACGTCTGTCTGTCTAACGTCTGTCTGTCTAACGTCTGTCTGTCTAACGTCTATCTGTCTGTCTAACGTCTATCTGTTTGTCTAACGTCTATCTGTTTGTCTAACGTCTATCTGTCTGTCTAACGTCTATCTGTTTGTCTAACGTCTATCTGTCTGTGCAGTGTGCCTGTGCAGTGTGTTTGTGCATTTATTTCTCTCTCTCTCAACCAGAGCTATGGAAAATATCTGGGATGTTTCTCATTCCTCCCCAACTCTCTGAACTATGGCAGTGGCTCAACGATTCACACACACGGTAGCACTCCACTTATCTCCACCACTCTCTCTTCCCCCACCTTCACATTTTCCTCACTCATATCCCCTCACTTTCCACAACATCCCTCCTTTCTCTCTCTTGGCTAAACCACCACCCGATACTGTCTCTTCTCACTTCAGCCCCAGGTCAGTTTAGACAGAGAAATAATTTCTTCTAAAAATGAGTCTGGCTCAAGACAGTTCCACAAGTTGACCTCTTGGCTCAAAAGTAGAAAACAGTACAAATCTCTTTCTACTAATTGTGTGACATCTCACGGTCTCGATCCGTCCTTCATCCTCTCTCCACATACACCAAAAACCACAAGGACTCACTAAACCCTGGCGTGTATAACTACCATTTTAAACAGTGTGTGCCTGAGGGTGTGTGTGTTTACTTGGGTACGTGTTTCTGTGTGTGTGCTCTAAGTTTGTGTTTCCATGTGTGTGCGTGCATGGCGCTAACCAGCTATTGCAGTACAGGAGACAGGCCACAGCAGTCCTCACGGCTGGTGTCCAGAGCATCACTCAGGAACAATCACCACCTTAATCATGACGAATGGGCAACCGCCGGCTAATATAAACAATACCATCAATTCACCTACAGACGAACGAACGTCACTGCCAATCTCGCATGCACACACACTTAAAGACCTTAATAGCGTGCTTAAATTGTGGTGCGAACTGTAGTACAAACCAAATTAATGCCATACATAACCTTACTGTATTTAGCCAGCGTGTCCAAACGCTACCGAGAAAGTCACAGCGGGAATATTGACATACATAAATAAGAGTGGGGCACGTGTGACCACTCTTTTGAGATAACTACAATATCATTCCACCCAAATCAATGAGAACAAGGCTAGCAGCCCTTTCCTCTATGTCACAGACTTCCATAGCCTCCCTCTCCCTCTCTCCCCGTCCCCATCCTTATCCCCTGGTTTCCTTTCCAGCAGAACTCGGAGAGGACGTATTTTTGCCTGGACCTTGATATTAGAATATTGCCGTAGGTTACAATGGTCAGACTGGGCAGTGCTGAATCAATCAATCATCAAAGTGGTAGAGAAAGATCCCTTTTTGATGATAGATTGCATTTGAAAAGGAAACAAGCTCATTGAACTCGGGACATTGTGGTCAAGACCTCTCTCTCCCTCTTTCTCCTCCCTTTCCATCTGTCTCCTTTTTCCCCTCTCTCTCCCTCCCTTTTTCTTCTTTTGCAGGTGCTTCCTAGATGTCTGCCTGTCTTTCAATGGCATCATTATCATATCAAATATGCCCGTTACCGGATCTGAGCCCACCTGCACTCTTTGTACTCTGTGTTTCAGCATCTCGCCTGTCTGTCGGTCCATCTTTCTCTCCCGTCAGACTCTGCTGTTTTTCTGTTAATCTTCCAGTGTAACCATCTGTTCTGACATTGAAGAGAGGACTGTTTCTGTGTTATGTACATCTTCTATTTCTTTCCAGTAATTGTATGTCTGTCTGTCCTGTCTTCCTAGCCTTTCAGGATCCGAAGCCTCCATCCAGCTGACCGTCTTTGTCTCCGAGTGCAAGGATACACAGCCATGCCTTGAAACGATGCCTCCCATTAAAACAAGGCCCTTCTGATTATCTGGCTCTGCCAAGTTTGCCCTCCTTATCATTTTACCAGGGCCTTTGAGTAATACCAGGTGTTCAGCCATATAGCGCTTTGTTCCCTCACAGAGTGCTCTCTCTTGCACCAAAATGGCCGCCATTTCCATTCCAAACCATGTATCACCAACCTTGCCGCTAAAACAATCTACGGTCTCTTGTTTATTTTGGTTTCCTATCCAAAGTGGACTTTGGCATTGAAGAGGGAGCGACTGGCCACAGCCAAGAGTTCAGCGGCTCAGACCCTGGCACGCCCTAATCTTCTATTTATACCCCACCGACAACTTTGTCCAGTGTTTGTATTTTACTGGCAACAGCAACTCTCCCTGCATAGACCCCTACTGTTTACT
This sequence comes from Oncorhynchus mykiss, assembly GCF_057628025.1. Taxonomy (NCBI): domain Eukaryota; kingdom Metazoa; phylum Chordata; class Actinopteri; order Salmoniformes; family Salmonidae; genus Oncorhynchus; species Oncorhynchus mykiss. Next base: position 46,205,551 of record NC_143039.1, on the reverse strand, counting down.
TCTCACTTTCTTATCTCTAGAAAAGTGCTGTCGGACTGTGGAGAGGAGAACGAAAGAGAGGGAGAGAGCGAGGGTAAGCGGAGAGCAAAAAAGGGTAGAGAAAAAGAGGGTACGGGTGAGGGGAGAGAGAAGGAGAGGAAGGGTAGAGAGCGAGAGAAAGAGAGCGAGAAAGGGTAGAGAAAAAGAGGGTAAGGGGAGAGAGAAGGAGAGGAAGGGTAGAGAGCGAGAAAGAAGAGACGGGGTGAAAGAGTAGAGGGCCGGGGAGGCATCAGGGATTTTTAATGGTTGGGAGATGGCGACCCTGCTAACAGACAGTGATTTTATTTTCCCCTCAGAAACCCCCGTGTACTACAGTAGACTAACTCTAATCCTCTCCAGTCAAATCCAGGCTGACAGGACAGGGCATCTGATTGCATTTGGGGGGGGGCAGAGAGACCGTGACTATGCATAAACCACACAGACAAAATGAGATGAGGATGACAGGGCCGGCCGGCCAGGACCAGGCCAACAGTGTGTGTAGCTGATAGAGCCAGTGATTGAATAATAAGACCTAGGAGTCCATCAGAAGTATATCAGGCAGACAGGGACAAGCACATCCTAGACAGACAGAGACAATGTGAGGCAGAGCAGGCCCCAATTTAGGCACGATAGCCTGTCAAACACACTGACCCAGGAAGACATACACACACACGGCGAGTTCGGAAAGTATTCAGACCCCCTCACTCATTCCACATTTTGTTACGTTACAGCCTTTTTCTAAAATGGATTCAATTGTTTCCCTCCCCCCTCAAATCAAGTTCACATATTTTTGCAATTAAAAAATAATTAAATATATACACATACATATATCTACATATATACACACACACACAAGAATTTTGTATCTCTACTTGCCCTTTGTACCCTTTGTATCTCTACTTGCACATGCATCTTCCGCCCATCTATCACTCCAGTGTTTAATTGCTAAATTGTAATTATTTTGCCACTATGGCCTATTTATTGCCTAGCTGATAGAGCCAGTGACTTAATCTGACTTAATTTACACACACTGTATATAGACTTTTCTATTGTGCTATTGACTGTACGCTTGTTTATCCCATGTGTAACTCTGTTGTTGTTTGTGTCGCACTGCTTTGCTTTATCTTGGCCAGGTCGCAGTTGAAAATGAGAAATTAAACCTGGCCTACCTGGTTAAATAAAGGTGAAATGAAGAGTAAAAATAATTATGGGGTATTATGTGTAGATTAGTGAGAAAACATTTTTGAAATACTTTTCAGAATAAGACCGTAACGGTCACAAAATGTGGAAAAGTGAAGGTGCCTGAATGCTTTCCAAATGTACTGTAAACACACACAGATAAACAGCACAGAGAGACCAGAATGGAAGTAAGTGGTGTTGGGGAAGTGCAACGACGAGAGCAAGACACGAGAGACCGAGTGAGTAAAGTCAAACAAACACTGGCCGAATACTACCGTCGTTTACTCACACGTACAGAACCACACACACGGGAGTCGGAAGAGTTTGGAAAAGTACACTGAGGATATATGCAGACCCAGAGGAACGCAAGTCGCACATCAGAGGGAGAGACTTTGATAAAGGCAAACTACTGGCACAATGGAACATTTGTGAAAGGGTGCAGGCTGTGTGCTTAACTTCCCAATTCAGACTTTGAATGGCTCAATGAAACCACATGGTGTTGAAATATAAACAGTTGCTGATTACATCTAATAAAGTCATTAAAACCAGTAAAGTAACTCAAAACCAACGTCTGGAAACGTCAAAGAATTCAGAAGTCTCACTGCATACACAAGTAACCCGGGGTCCTTCGAATCCTGAACTCGTACACAGGTTCTACGATACAGATGGAAGTGCTTACTTCGAAGCCTGTCGCCTATGTGAACGTACACAAACATGTGAGGTATGTAAAGCGCCGTACTGTAAATGTGGACATTTGAAAACGGTTTCGTCTGGCTGCTATTTACAGTCAGTCAAAGCAAACAGAATGTCTGTTTATACGCGCAACTCTTAAATAGCGGACTAGATCAAAATACAAGCACATGCCGTTCTCTAGCGCGCCGGTCCGTCTGAAGAGCATTCCTCAAACATGCTCCCTCATCCACAATCACATACACACAGACAACCTGAAGGTACTTTCCATCAAACGGATAGACACCCCCATGTGCATCGTATTGAAATCATTCACAGTCCAACTCCAGTAGCACAAGCTATTTGTTGCCCCATCCCCTCTTCCACAGCATTTTCCAAGCCGTGTATATATCAACCTCATGCATTTGCAATACTGAAAGGAATTGAGAGCCACTGTGATCACACTGGATCCTGTAGTCTTATACAAGGAACTATAGATATGAGGAACATGCCGAGACCAATCAGTGTGAATTTAGAGGACAGTGCTGAGAAGAGGGGTTTAGACAGAGAACTTGAGACAGTGTACCAAGTAACTACAAACACCACTATACCCTACCAAGCTGAGAGAGAGACTGACCCACTGACTGAAACACTGACCAGCCGTGTCAGTTTCTGTCTGACTGGATCTTGACCATTGATTATTCAACTAAATTAAAGACGGATGGAAAACAGTTATACCTCAGCATGGGTCTCTATGTCGGGGCAGGGTGAGGGTGCTCCTCTCTGCTCTGTGGTCTTTGGGCCTGAGGGGGTCTCACAGTCTGACCATTCAGCCTCTGTTGTGGCCCCTGGGGGCCTCTGGTCTTCCATCTGGCCCTCCCTGAAAAGCCCCTGAAGCAACTCGGATTCCAGCTCCTCCCACTCCCTGTTGGTACAAGGGGGGTCCAAGGCCGAGCCGTCAGACTCCCAGTCACTGTCCCCGGTCATGGATCCAAGGACGAAGTCCACTCCTGACTGGGTACCTTCAGAGTATGAGTCTCCATAGTCCAGCTCCTGGGCGTCCTCGCAAGCGGAACCTCCGTCGGACACCTGGGGAAGCCGCTCCGGGGCTGCCAAGTAAACAAAGCTGTCGGGGCAAAGGAAGGCCCCGTCGTCTGGATCAGGGCAGGGTTTGGGGATGGGGCTGGGGGGTGTTGAGGACTCCAGTAGGGAGAGGGGGCAGTCCTGAGGGAACAGGGGTGGCACAGACACAGCCAGGTAAACAAAACTGTCTGTGGCCACAAAGGCATCAGAGTCTTTGCTGTCCAGGCCTGGCCCTCTTGGCTCGTGCTTGACGGGGAACAGTGGTAAGGGTGAAGGGAAGTGTGAATGGGGGAGAGAATCAGAGAACGCTTTGGGGGTGCTTGTGGACCTCGGGTCCACGTCTTGCCTAGACACGTCCAGAGAAGAAACCTCATCTGCGGGGACAGAGCGGGCCCTGGTCTCTGACGATGGAAGTGTCATCCGCTCAGTGTCAGAGCTCGTCTCCTTGGCAACATCACTAACCTCTGAGGAGAACAGCTCTTCTTGACAGGAAGTTTGTACATCAACATCCTCTGCAGCAGTAACCCCCATTTCTCCATCTGTGTGGATTGACCCAGGGGATTGGTCCATCCTAACCTCCTCACTGTCCCAAATAGGGTCAGGTTGCTCACATGCATTCCAGGCTGGCTCCCCCTCCTCCTGCTCTTCCCCCTCGGCATAAGGGTTCTGTGGGCTGGGGGAGGGAGGAAGTGCAGAGGGCATCTGGAGGCACAACCCTGATTCTTCGCTCACTTCCTCGACCTCTTGATCTGATGACGCCCCGCTGTCCAGGTCCCACTCGGTCTCAGCAGGCGGCTCGTGTTCACAGCCGTTCTGGGTGGTGTCGGACAAAGCGGTTCTGTCTGGCTGGGACACGTGGACCCCGCTGGAGTCTGACACAGGGAGAGGTCCACAGACAGAGTCCATCTCAGTAGTCTCGGGACCACTCTGCTCTTCATCTTCAATTGCACTTTGCTTTTCTTCATCGATATCATATTGTTCATCTTCAATGAGAACCTGATCTAGTTCATAACAGGGTTGTTCTTCCTCTAGGTCAGTGTGTTCAGTAGTCTGTGGTTGGGCCTGGTCCATGTGTTCAGGAGGTGAAACTGTGTTTGGGTGTTTCAACCGGGGCTCAGTGTAATCCGTCTCTGTGCTTTGATCTATATCCATAGGGAGAGTTTCCACAAAATATATACAGGCATAAGTGGCTTCCTCTTGCTCCTCTTCCTCTACACTGGCTAGGGTGTAGGGATCTGTTTGCTCACAAGATTCAGGGTTCACAGAGCTCTCCCCTCCCTCGTCCTCTAAACATTGTCTCTCCAGCTCTAGAAAAAGGTCATCTGAGCTGGCCCCTGAGCTGGGGCAAGGGGAGGTACTGGGGGCCCCAGGTGCCTCAAAACCTGTTGGAGGGGTCAGAAGGGGCCAATGTCCATTAGACCCTGAGACCTGTTGGAGTTCCCAGCCTTCTCCAGAGTCCCCCTCCCAACATTGGTCCATTATCTCCATATTCTCCAGCTTCCACTCTCTCTCCTCTCTCCTAGCCCTCTCCTCCTCTTCCATTTCTCCTTTCTCACGCTTGACTTCTTCCACCTCTCTTGTCCCTTCCTCCTCAATCTCCTTCTGTTTTCCCTCCTCCCCTTTCCCTTCCTCCTCCACTTCTCCCTTCTCATCCAGCTCCTGTAAGACCCTGCGTTCATCCTCCTCGAATTTAAGCTCTGAGGCGGTTCGCTGCCGGAGCTCACTATTAGGGGGAGCCCAGCCCAGGAGTCCCTCCTCACCCCCCTCCTGGCTGAGGGAAGGGGAGAAAGGCAGCCCTCCATGGGCCAGCCTTTTCTCTTCCTGGAGGAAAGGTGAGGGAGGGTCCAGTAGGTAGAAGGACTCTTCGTCCATGTCACTGTCCTCTCCCAGTGAGGGGGGCAGGGGCGGCAGGACAGGGAGGTGGTGGCGCATGCCCCCGTGGGACCTCTTGCCCCCTCTCATGCTGCGGGGCCATGTGCGTGCTTTAGTCGGGGGGCAGAACACAGGTTTCGGTGGAGCCAACTGAGGTAGGAGAGGGGCGTTGTCCAGGTCTTGTTCTAGGAGAGGAGAGTCAGTATCTCTTTCAGAGTCGGAAGCCTTGTCCGGCCTCTCTACTGGAATTCTTTTGACACCAGCTCTGGGAGACACAACTGGCCACCGATGACGCTTGTCTCTTTTTCTTTCCAGCTTTGTGGTAGCACCGGGACTGTGCTGTGGGGTGCTCCCAGAGCCCTGGTGGGGTTGGGCAGGTAACTGCAGCGATGGCTGTTCTTTTGAAGGGGAGGGTAGCGCATGTGTTTGCTTGTGTTGTTTTTGGAGCAGGGGGTGAAGTTGTTTTTGCTTGCTAACAGGGTGCTGTTGGAGGGGGATAATGGGACTCACTGTCGGCGTCAACGAAGGGGAGGAAGAGACAGGAGGTGTGTGAAGAACCACGGACGACACAGTGGAAGGTGAGTAAGGAGGTAAGGGGGTTGTGGAGGTTGGGGTTGGTGGCAGCAGTAGAGAAAGTGGAATCCCAGGACCAGACAGACGCTTCTCAGCACTTTCCCCAGGAGTAAACTCAAGCCTCTCTGCAAACTCAGGGTAACAGGGGGGCATAAATGCCTTCCAGGAGCGACGATTGGGGTTGTCTTTCTTATCGCCGACCTGGTGGCGCCTTTTTACTGCAGCTGCCCCACAGGAGGCAGAGGACGAGGCCGCGATGGGTAAACCAGAACCGCCGCCACTTCCAGGTGGCAACATGCTCTGGGGATCGCCGGTTAGCTTGAGGGCGTCAAAGATCACCCTTTCGTCCAGTCTTTTAACTCCGGCATCAGTGTGTCCCCTTGACACAAAGACGCTCCCTAAGTCAGCCCCGATGGTGCCGTTGCTGGAGAGGGTGCTACCCTCTCCGCCGCCACCCGAGCCCAGGGTGCTGCGCGAGGGCTGGCTGAGCTTGGAGCCCTGGTCAATCTGCTCATTGATACGCATGGTGTCGTAGATGGAGCGCTGGGGGACATAGCAGTCCTCGATGTAGGCCTCATCCTCGTCCCCCTTCCCCAGGCATCGGGGGTTTTTCCTCAGGCAGTCCGGCCGGCTCAGGGGCTTCCCCATCCCTCTGCTGCCCCTGGGGCGATATCCCCCTGACACCCTGCAGTGGTCCTTTATAGGGGCAGGCTGGCCCCCTTGGGGATGGGGCCAATAAGTATTCCACAGAAAACAAATGGGGAAAAACACCTCGATAGGTGGGATGAAAATATTTCCGTTTTGTCAACCGTTCCCGGTCCAAAGCACAATCCCAAACATGAATCCGCTTTAATGACTAAAATGACCCAAAATCACAAAACAAAATAAAGTTTGCAATCCACAGGACAAGTCCATAGGTCCGAATGCTACCATGTCACTTCAATAGAAGTGCAACGGCATATCCCAGCACTATCTGAAATGCAGGGGAACATCCGTGAGAGAGTAACCTGCCGGCAGACGCTCCTCTCCTCCCCTCCAGCAGCATATGAGGCAGCACTGCTCGTCTGGAAGGTGGTCAGGAAGAAGGCAGGGGCTGTCTCGTAGGCATCCAAAGTCCAGAACGAGGTGAGTGCCGAGGAGATAACATCCTTTTGTTCCGGTTTTTTTATATGTCAAATCCCCCTCACTCACACAGTCTTTCAACTCCACTCCTGAATCATTTCCCAATCTCCCCTTGCTGGTACACTACTTCCTTCCCTTTCTATTCTCCCTCGCTCTGCCACAACAGGATAAGCAGCAGAGAAGGGTTGAGCAACTGTCTCAGTGAGAAGCAGCCAAAGAAGTGTCTAAAGTTTCCTTTAAAATTGGTGAGAAATCCACTACTCCCTGATATGAAAAGAGGTTGTGCAGGGTGAAAAATGTTGCTCTTTTTCTGTCGTAGTCCAGGGTTTGTTGTTGAGCCAAAAATAGTTTTTCCTTCAGTCTTTAGAGGGAATCAAAACAATTGAGAAAATAGTATATCCTTCAGTCTTTAGAGGGAATCAAAAACAAATCGCAGCAAAACAAAATCTCAGACAAAGTAACCGAGCAGTCACTCATAGCCTGCTTTGGTCCCTGTGAGTGTCCTTGCAGACAGTCTATACTTTCTCCCGTTCTCTTTCATTCCCATCACAAAGCATGAGTTGAGTGGGTCTGGAGGCCGTGCCCCGCTCTCTGCCTGGAGTGCGCCGTCATCCCCCGTGTTGACGTCATCATTATCCTCCTCATCATTAGCGAGAAAAAGTCAATCCCGTCACCTGCCACGCCGCAAAAGTCAGTCTTGCAATTAAAAAAACAGAACAAAGAGATCCAGAGCCTTTTCCTAGCGTAGACTAGACGCCTGTCTATCATCTCCCTCCTTCCATCACGCTGCTCATCCACAGCTCCAGGGAAGAAGAGACAGTGAATCCAGAGTTGAAGGCTGAATCCGGGAGGGGGTGAGAGGGTTCTCTTAGGGGGAGAGGGTGGGTGGGTGGGGTGAGCCCCGTCCAGCCGAGCTGCTGTGTATCGTGGCACTGTATCCAGAGAGCAGAGACCCAGACAGTCCGAGCCCCAGCCTGAGCGCTGCCTCTGACTCTGCAGGCGTTCTCCCTCTCCCAGACAATCCCCTGACACACGCTTTCCTTCTTTCTCTCCGCTTCGCTCTCTGTCAGAGGCTCCTTAGACGAGAGAAACAACAAGGAGCCACGCAATCCCAGTCTTCCTCTGTTTCCCTCTGTTTTCTGCATGCAGGCTCCCTTGCCTTCTTTCTGTCGCTCAGACAAATGGTTTGCAGCTGCTAAAAAAAATCTCCCCACTTTTCCTCTCTCCCTTGCTCGCCCACTCTGTCTCTCTCGCGCACTCACTTGTTCGTTTCTTGCTCTCTCGCTCTCCCTTTCTCACTGTTTTTGTTTGAATCCAGCTCCGTTTGCTCTGTTTCCTGCTCTGGTATTAAAACACAGGAAGTGCTCCAATCATGCTGGTTTCCTCTCCCGAAAAACCCCCTGTGAGAGGGGTGGGGGAGTGAGCTACAGATAGGAAGGGAGGAGGGAGGGGGGCGTGGAGCCAAAAAGAGAGGGGGAGGAGAGACAGAGTGGTGGACAGGGAGGATTTTGCTCTTTTTAAAAAAAATCTTGGAATAACGGGAAAAGATTATCCCACGCTAAGAACTCGGACACAACATCTTTCAAAGTGAATGGATAAATTGGCTTGAGGATGAAATTAAAAGACTAACGCAGGTGAGGGGGTTTGTTGCTAGGCAGGCTAGTACTATTGCTCAGTGTTCACAGCCAGCCACAAGCTCGAGAGAGACGTGAGCAGTGTGAGACTGCAGCATTCATCACTGCTTTGTAATCCAGAACAGAATCTCCTGGGCAAATCCCTGCCCCCTCAGAGCACAAAAACAATGTCCGCAGAGAATGAAATGATACAGAGAAACAGTGAAAGAGAAAGAAAGTGGGAGGGATGGACGGAGGAGAGAAGGAGGGTGGGGGAACTGCTAGCAAAACATGAAAAAAAAGAGGCTTATCAATAACGGCTTTTCAAATTTTCCCAAAACAAACAGCCGATACGCATACAAGGAAGTAGAACCTCGATCTATCCTCTTCTCCCCCTCGTTCCTCTTTTTTTCCACCAGCTTTCCAGGTAGCCGGTTACTATTCTCCAGCGTAGTGGGCGACAGTGTAAAACAATATGGTTTGGGTTACGCTCCAGTGTGACCCAATCCAGCCAGGAGAAGAGTGTGTGTGTGTGTGTGTGTGTGTGTGTGTGTGAGTGAGAGAGAGAGAGAGAGAGTGAAGGGGTTACAGAAAAGGGGGCCTCAGGATGCCACACAACAACAACAAAATAAATCAATGGAGACACAGTCGGGGGAATCCAGTAAGCATGAGAGCAATCCCTGGCACCAGACAAAAGTGGAGTATTTTATACCAATGATGTATATAAACCCCGGATTGCTGATGCTTTACATTGGCCATTGAGAGGCTTTGAAGCCACCGGTCGGCCATATTGGCACTCCCCAGGAGGAGCAGTCCTCCATAGGAATGAACAGACTTCTAGAGTATTTAAATTCAAATGTTTCAAGGACAAAATGACATGTATTTGAAGTAAAGATTCACCGGTTTTGAATGTTATATTGTTCTGTGCATTGTTGAGTGATGTTCTTATCGACTCCCTGGGTCGTTTCATGTCCATCTGACCTTTTGCTGCTCGAGCAGGCAGAAATTCAACCGGTATGATGTAGCACTGCAATAATGCCGCTCTCACTACTTCTGGAAGTTAATAGGAACACGATTTTTTAGATCGCCAAAAACGTCTATCTTGCATGTCAGATGTCAATACTGGCTGATGTCATAACGCGAGAGGTTGTCTTCTCTCGAATGAGCCATCATATTTCTGTGATATTCCAACCTCCAGAAATGTGTAATTTAACAAAAGGGTTTCAGACATTTCTCCCATTTGTCTGCCTCTTCAGTCCAGGGTGAATTGCCTGGTGCCGTTGTGAATGTCAGACAGCATCGATCTGCAGGATGAACATGGTGAGATTGTAGACTGGTAAATCGATAGTGCAGTTTGTTAAGCCAATTTTTCAGCTAACTTCAAAAAAATTGGTTAAATAAAATTGTGATAAATAAAAATGTATACCAGTTTCATTGAAGGACCAAAAAATGGACAGCTGTGTCATATAGATTGCAAAATAGTTGGGAAGAGATTTGTGATGTACCGATTCCATGGCACATGGTTTAGGAACTGATAAGCAAAACAAAAACCTTTTCAATTTAAAATCATTATACAAAATTCTTGCAACCAATAGAATGTTATATATATGGGGGGATACAACCATCCCAGCTCTGCAGATTTTACTGCGAAGAGACAGAATCATTAGATCATTTGTTTTGGTACTGTTCATACGTAGTTTGTTTTTCAATCGCAGATCCAGGAATGGCTGAAGAACTACAACATTTTCCTGGAGCCAACTCTGCCTATAGCACTGCTGGCTTAGTTGAAAAGTCAAAGTCAAATCGATCAATAGTAGAATAAGATGTTTCATTTACAATCTGTAGAAACTGTAAAAACAGAAAAGGTTCAGAACTGTAGTGAAACATCACAGCGGAAAAATATATGGCAAATAGAAGAAAACTGATGAGGTTAAGAGGTAGATGGGAGGGGTTGAGTGGAGCTGAAAGGTGGGACTAAAAACAACAAGATAGTATATTTTACATTAGCGGTGTCCGTAAAATGTATATGGGTTGAGAACTTTTGTGAAACAGCAGAGTTAAATATACACGGCAAACAGAAATCAAACTGGATGGCGTTCAGAGATCGATGGGAGGGGTTGAGTGGAGCTGAAGGACGGGATTAAAAACAAACCAATGTAAAGTACATTGTGTTTGTTAAATGTATATAGTATGTACAGTGCATTCAGAAAGTATTCAGACCGCTTGACTTTTTCCACTTTGTTATATTACAGCCTAATTCTAAAATTGAACAAATAAAATCCTCAAAGACAAAGTGAAAACAGTTTTAAAAAATGTAAAAAATGTTTGCAAATGTATTGCAAATAAACTGAATTACCTTATTTACATAAGTATTCAGACCCTTTCCTATGAGACTCAGAATTGAGCTCAGGTACATCCTGTTTCTATTGATCATCATTGAGATGTTTCTACAACTTGACGGAGTCCACCTGGGGTAAATTCAATTGATTGGACATGACTTGGAAAGGCACCCACCTGTCTAAGGTCCCACAGTTGACAGTAAATGTCAGAGCAAAAACCAAGCCATGAGGTCAAAGGAATTGTCCGTAGAGCTCCGAGACAGGATTGTGTCGAGGCACAGATCTGGGGAAGGGTACCAAAACAATTCCTCAGCATTGAAGGTCCCCAAGGACACATTGGCCTCCATCATTCTTAAATGGAAGAAGTATGGAACCACCAAGACTCTTCCTAGAGCTGTCCGCCTGGCCAAACTGAACAATAGGGGGAGAAGGGCCTTGGTCGAGGAGGTGACCAAGAACCCGATGGTCACTGACAGAGCTCCAGGGTTCCTCTGTGGAGATGGGAAAACCTTCCAGAAGGACAACCATCTCTGCAACACTCCACCAATCAGGCCTTCATGGTAGTGTGGCCAGATGGAAGCCACTCATAAAAAGGGACACGACAGCCCGCTTGGAGTTTGCCAAAAGGCACCTAAAGGACTCTCAGACCATTAGAAACAAGATTCTCTGGTCTGATGAACCCAAGATTGAACTCTTTGGCCTGAATGCCAAGCGTCACGCCTGGAGGAAACCTGGCACCATCCCTACGGTGAAGCATGGTGGAAACACCATGCTGTGAGGATGTTTTTCAGTTGCAGGGACTGGGAGACTAATCAGGATCGAGGGAAAGATGAACGGAGCAAAGTACAGAGAGATCCTTGATGAAAACTGCTCCAGAGCGCTCAGGAACTCAAACTGGGGCAAAGTTCCACCTTCCAACAGGACAACAAGCACACAGCAAAGACAATACAGGACAGGCTTCGAGACAAGTCTCTGGATGTAGTTGAGTGGCCCTGCCAGAGCCCGGACTTGAACCCGATCGAACATCTCTGGAGAGACCTGAAAATAGCTGTGCAGCAACGCTCCCCATCCAACCTGACAGAGCATGAGAGGTTATGCAGAGAAGGGGAGAAACTCCCCAAATACAGGTGTGCCAAGCTTGTAGTGTTATAATCAAGATTACGCAAAGCTATAATATCTTCCAAACCTGCTTCAATAAAGTACTGAGTAAAGGGTATGAATACTTATGTAAATGTGATCAGTTTGTAATTTTTATTTTTGATCAAAAAAATCTAAAAACCTGTTTTTGCTTTGTCATTGTGTGTAGATTGATGAGGATGTTTTGATTTAATCCATTTTAGAATAAGCCTGTAACGTAACAAAATGTTACGTTAATACTTTGAAATGCACTGTATTTATGTATGTACCGTATATTTGGACACGCCAACTCAATCAAGGGTTTTTATTTATTTTTAACATTGTAGAATAATAGTGAAGACATCAAAACTATGAAATAACACGAATGGAATCATGTAGTAACCAAAAAAGTGTTCAACAAATCAAAATATATTTCAGATTCTTCAAAGTAGCCACTCTTTGCCTTGATGCCAGCTTTGCACACTCTTGGCATTCTCTCAACCAGCTTCATGAGATGGTCATCTGGAATGTGTTTCAATTAACAGGTGTGCCTTGTTAAAAGTGAATTTGTGGAATTTCTTAATGCGTTTGGGCCAATCAGTTGTGTTGTGACAAGGTAGGGGTGGCATACAGAAGGGCCAAGTCCATATTATGGCCAGGACAGCTCAAATAGGCAAATAGAAATGACAGTCCATCATCATTTTAATAGATGAAGGTCAGTCAATCTGGGAAATTTCAATTACTTTGATAGTTTCTTCAAGTGCAGTCACAAAAACCATCAAGTGCTACGATATAACTGGCTCACATGAGGACCATCACAGGGAAGGAAGACCTAGAGTTACCTCTGCTGCAGAGGATAAATTCATTAGAGTTGAATAGCCTCAGAAATTAAGTTCAATAACAGACGCATCTCAACATCAACTGTTCAGGGGAGACTGCCTTCGTGGTCGAAGTACTGCAAAGAAACCACTACACTAAAGGACACCAATAATAAGAAGAGACTTGCCTGTGGTCTGTTGAGGCCAAATTTGAGATTTTTTGTTTCAACAGCCATGTCTTTGTGAGAGGCAGAGCAGCTGAACAGATGGTCTTCCCATGTGTGGTTCCCACCGTGAAGCATGGAGGAGGTGGTGTGGGGGTGCTTTGCTGGTGACACTATCAGTGATTTATTTAGAATTCAAAGCACACTTAACCACAGCATGGCTACCACAGCATTCTGCATTTTTTACATTTTTTAATTTTACCTTAATTTAGCTAGGCAAGTCAGTTAAGAACAAATTCTTATTTTCAATGACGGCCTAGGAACAGTGGATTAACTGCCTTGTTCAGGGGCAGAACGACAGCTTTTTACCTTGTCAGCTCGGGGATTCAATCTTGCAACCTTTCGGTTACAAGTCCAACGCTCTAACCACTAGGCTACTGCATCCCATCTGGTTTACACTTAGTGGGAGTATCATTTGTTTTTCAACCGGATGTGTAAAGGCTATTTAACCAAAAGGAGAGTGATGGAGTGCTGCATCACATGTCCTGGCCTCCACAATCACCCAAACTCAATCCAATTGAGATGGTTTAGGATGAGTTGGACCACAGAGTGGAGGAAAAGCAGCCAACAAGTGCTCAGCATATGTGGAAGAGTCTGTTGGAAAAGCATTTCAGGTGAAGCTGGTTGAGAAAATGCCAAGAGTGTGCAAAGCTGTCACCTAGGCAAAGGGTGGCTACTTTGAAGAATCTAAAATCTATTTTAATTTGTTTTATGCTTTTTTGGTTACTACATGATTCCATATGTGTTATTTCATACTTTGTCTTCATTATTATTCTACAATGTGGAAAATAATAAAAATAAATAAAAACACTTAAATGAGTAGGTGTCCCAACTTTTGACTGATACGGGGTGTGTGTGTGTGTGTGTGTGTGTGTGTGTGTGTGTGTGTGTGTGTATGTATGTATGTATGTATGTACGTACAGTGGGGCAAAAATTTAGTCAGCCACCAATTGTGCAAGTTCACCCACTTAAAAAGATGAGAGAGGCCTGTAATTTCCATCATAGGTACACTTCAACTATGACAGACAAAATAAGAAAAAAATCCAGAAAATCACATTGTAGGATTTTTAATGAATTTATTTGCAAATTATGGTGGAAAATAAGTATTTGTCACCTACAAACAAGCAAGATTTCTGGCTCTCACAGACCTGTAACTTCTTCTTTAAGAGGCTCCTCTGTCCTCCACTCGTTACCTGTATTAATGGCACCTGTTTGAACTTGTTATCAGCATAAAAGACACCTGTCCACAACCTCAAACAGTCACACTCCAAACTCCACTATGGCCAAGACCAAAGAGCTGTCAAAGGATACCAGAAACAAAATTGTAGACCTGCACCAGGCTAGGAAGACTGAATCTGCAATAGGTAAGCAGCTTGTTTTGAAGAAATCAACTGTGGGAGCAATTATTAGGAAATGGAAGACATACAAGACCACTGATAATCTCCCTTGATCTGGGGCTCCACGCAAGATCTCACCCCGTGGGGTCAAAATGATCACAAGAATGGTGAGCAAAAATCAGAGAACCACACGGGGGGACCTAGTGAATGACCTGCAGAGAGCTGGGACCAAAGTAACAAAGCCTACCAGTAACACACTACGCCGCTAGGGACTCAAATCCTTCAGTGCCAGACGTGTCCTCCTGCTTAAGCCAGTACATGTCCAGGCCCGTCTGAAGTTTGCTAGAGAGCATTTGGATGATCCAGAAGAAGATTGGGAGAATGTCATATGGTCAGATGAAACCAAAATATAACTTTTTGGTAAAAACTCAACTCGTCGTGTTTGGAGGACAAAGAATTCGGAGTTGCATCCAAAGAACACCATGCCTACTGTGAAGCATGGGGGTGGAAACATCATGCTTTGGGGCTGTTTTTCTGCAAAGGGACCAGGACGACTGAACCGTGTAAAGGAAAGAATGAATGGGGCCATGTATCGTGAGATTTTGAGTGAAAACCTCCTTCCATCAGCAAGGGCATTGAAGATGAAACGTGGCTGGGTCTTTCAGCATGACAATGATCCCAAACACACCGCCCGGGCAACGAAGGAGTGGCTTCGTAAGAAGCATTTCAAGGTCCTGGAGTGGCCTAGCCAGTCTCCAGATCTCAACCCCATAGAAAATCTTTGGAGGGAGTTGAAAGTCCGTGTTGCCCAGCAACAACCCCAAAACATCACTGCTCTAGAGGAGATCAACATGGAGGAATGGGCAAAAATACCAGCAACAGACTTACAGAAAACGTTTGACCTCTGTCATTGCCAACAAAGGGTATATAACAAAGTATTGAGATAAACTTTTGTTATTGACCAAATACTTATTTTCCACCATCATTTGCAAATAAATTCATAAAAAATCCTACAATGTGATTTTCTGGATTTTTATTCTCATTTTGTCTGTCATAGTTGAAGTGTACCTATGATGAAAATTACAGGCCTCTCTCATCTTTTTAAGTGGGAGAACTTGCACAATTGGTGGCTGACTAAATACTTTTTTGCCCCACTGTATGTATGTATGTATGTATGTATGTATGTATGTATGTATGTATGGTATTGGAAAATATGCAGACAATTACATTGGTTGAAGCTACAATCTGCAATATTAAAGCTGATCAACCCCTAAAAAAATATGAATAAAAAAACTAGCTAATTCACATGCTGATATAGAGAGAGCATTGTGGATTTTGTAATCGACTTGAGCTGCAACAGTTTTCACAGCGATTTTCACGTTGCCACCAATCTTATTACAACGAAAAAATTAAACATTTGTTCACAAAATATTGTTCTCACATAGTGTTATGTAACACTGTAAATTATAGGAATGAGTGATTTTGGGTGGATTTTTCCTTTAAGTATTTTTGTTGTTGTGAGGACAGTAACATTAGTTCATCTGAAAAACTTATACTTTACGGAAAATATCTGTATTTATATTTTATGTTTAGCTCACAATATATAATGTTTAAGTATGCATTAAGGCGTCTGTAATAGAATAAATGTAAACGTGAAAAAAAAATGCATTTCCATAGCCTCCAAAATATTTTTTACAACGGTGGGGTGGGGTGCCAAGATGGTGGCACGGTGGCTTCAACACAACACCCCGTTAGTCATCTAGTGTCTAGACAAATCATTGATTTTAACCAAGTTTGTTTTCCTCCTTATACTGTGTCCTTGTATCCCTGATATAGTGCCAGTTGTGGTTCAGTTCCTCCTCCTCTACTCGTTCTTCTCTCTTATCCTCCCTTCCCTTTTTCAGTTGCTCTGTTTGTTTAAAGAACTCTGGCGGAGACAGCAGCCGATGTGAACTCAACGCATGCCTGCTCTCTCTGCCCCCCCCTCCCCCCTCCCCTCCCCCATCTCTCCCGTCTAACTGTTGCTGTGATCCGCCCGTGGCCTGCATGTCAAACACGCTAAATACTCTACTCTTTCTTTTTGACTCTCTCCCCCCCTCCTCTCTCTCTCTCCACCTCTCACTCACTCTGTCATTTGTGGTGCAGCTGTCATTGCTGCGCCCCTCTGCTCAGCCTCTCAGCTACCAGGAGAGATGAAAAGTCAGAGAAGATAAATGAGTCAGGGATAGAAAGAAAACCAAGGGATGCACAGGAAAGATATATCAATGCTATTTTTTTTATTTAAATGCCCTCTCTGCCATCTCCATTTTGAGTGTGTCGGATTTGATCATTTTAGCATTCCATCCTTGATCCCTCTTGCAGTCTATGTCCATCCCCCACTCCTCTTCTCTAAATTGTCATTCATCCCCCGTTCATTTGGCCTGTCACGCCTGGTTAAGGAGTCACAGTTCTGACTCAGACAGGAAGAGGGAGGGGAGCAAGCCCCAAAATCCCCCGGCGAGTTAATCACATTGGGGACTCAAAGCAGTGGAATCCATTCATGCTTAACCCTCAGCCAAAAGGTCAAGCTGTAGGTCTCTAGACTTTATATAATAATGTCGGCCTGTGACCGTCTCCGCAAAGTCAGTAGAGCGGTTTGATGATATACGCGGGAGCATAGGCACGGGATACTGACAGTATTGACTTTGCTGTGGAGGGTTTGCTCACAAGAGTACTCCTGTAGAAATTAAACGTGTGCCCTCTTCTTTTGTTTGTCCACCTCTACTTCCCCCCCTTTCCTTTCTCTCAACAGAACTCAATCCATGTCTCATCCATCCATATTTCAGGTTTTTAAACAAGTCATTTCATGTCATTTCTCGCCATGACTTCATATTTTTCTCCCTCCCCCATTTCCCCTCTACCTTTCTCCCACTCGTATCCAGGCAGCGAGGAAGTGCTCTCCTCCTCTGTCTGAGCAGCAGTTTTATTATTGACTAGGAGAGTTTTACCTGAGCTGCTCAATGAGGCTATTGTTCTCTCAGTCTCTCCCCCCCGCAGACACAAAGAGACGCATGGCAACCCATCCGGCAACTTCAACCATCCTGCCCGAGTACAGTACATTTGGTGAATAACAGGCTTGTCAATCAAATTCACACTGGTGGTACAATACTTGCAGGTGTTACAGATTCTTTAGCTGCAGTCATGTGTGGCCAGTGGGCACAAACGCTTCCCGAAAAACAAAGAACTCACACCTTCATACCTGAAAGACTAACATATTGTTCTTTAGATTATATATATATTTTTTAAACAACAGTGTTACGCATTATTAGGCAGGGTCTGGAATGGATAATGGAGCCCATATGTGAATGAAAAGGTTTTTTCCATATCCTAATCCTGGCCAAATAGAGGTCACATTCCTGCTTTGTCCCAGTTTCTGTAAAAAAATAAAATAGACAGGCACACAAAACACACCCCTTTTCTCTTCTTCTAAGTGTATTATTGGGCTTCTTCATTTGACATTATTCTTAGTCGTGTAGTTTATGTAAAGAAGCAGTGTATCTGTTATGGTTGGTCTGGTAACAGAGGATGGTGCCCGATAAGGGGAGAGGGAAGATAAGCTGTGGCATGCCCGTCTAATTCACAACAGCTGAGACGATATAGGATCCTGAGAGCAGGGAGAGAGAGGAAGAATCAACAAACACACACACACACACACACAGTGTGTTGTCAAATCGGGACAGTCAGTAGGGTACAGTAAGGGTCCATTTGAAAATCAGCTCATATGATTAGTGAAAATTGGGTTAGCCTGATCCAATCAACCCCCAAGAACAGAAAATAAACAAAGACGAAAATGGACCAAAGAACAAAATGAGCTAAATAAATAAACCGAAAGTGTAGACCCACACAATTGGGCCAGGTCTTTGAAGATGATAAATGAGTATAGTAACTATGTAAGTCACAGGGAAGATATACTGGAACACCTAATCAACACGACATCATATTACCAGTAGGCTATGTCGCTTTCAATGTAAACCATCCATCAAATAATCTTTAGTAAAAAGAGAGCTTCACAATAGGGTTTCCCCCGCTAATGATTAAGTGATGGGTGAGTAACAAGACTTGAGGGATTTGTAAGCTGATCCGAGATCAGTGCCTATGGGCCACTCCTACCCGAAGCGTGCACACGAGCTACATCAGCTACCCCGTAATCCCTAATCAGCAAGACTACCCCAATGTCCCTTACTGTCTCTGAGGACTTGGTTGGAGGGAGAGATCTGACTCACAGACCATATAGGAGGGTCTCCATCATGCCTGGGTTCAAATACTATTCATATGGGAGGGACGTCTCCATCACGCCTGGGTTCAAATACTATTCATATGGGAGGGACGTCTCCATCACGCCTGGGTTCAAATACTATTCATATGGGAGGGACGTCTCCATCACGCCTGGGTTCAAATACTATTCATATGGGAGGGACGTCTCCATCACGCCTGGGTTCAAATTCTACTTCAAAATCATTTCAAATACTTTAGCTGGGCTGGAATGAGCTTTCCTGTTGCACTCAACCAATAGGATAGTCCCAAACCCTGCCCACTTGGCACTCCAGGCAGGCTAAAGCAAACGTTCTAAAGTATTTGACGATTTTAAATAGTATTTGAACCCAGGACACGGGCCTACGCAGACGGGAGAGTGGAGAGGGAGGAAGCAGGGGTGAGGACAGCATTTAAGGGAATGCTTTCCTCACCCGTCACCCCTGTCCCCCTTATCAGTCCTACACAGGAATTCCCATTTGTAGCAGGAGACTTAAAAGCTTCACAACACCCCTCAACTCGTCCCTGTCCCAACCCATAGACTATGTCAGCTGCTCTGGAGCTAGGGGACATACAGTAGAGCCACACCCTGGAGAGAGTGTGTGTGTGTGTCAGAGGATGTTTCTAATTCCAGTCTTTTCGGGGGCGTATCCAGAATCTCAGCTGTCTCCCCACCCACCACACACATCCTCCCTCTCACACACACACACCTCGTCGGCACACAAAGCATCCCTAAATACACACGTGAATTCTGCTGATCACATAAGAGCACGTCTGCAGATAGTATGGCGGTCTATAAAAACATACTTGATAAACAAACTGACTTGCCCGAACACGGAGAGAGACTGGTAATGTCACAGGCCATTTAAAACATCTCCCTATCCTCCTTCTCCTAACTCCTTCTCTCATCCCTTCCTCCCTCACTTCATGGCCTCAATGAGATCAGTGTTCAATTGCTCAACAATACAATTTCGCTAATCTGACAATACACCCCCCCCCCCCCCCCTTTTTACACACACAAATCTCAAGCATTATGACATCATCTCTGTGGATTGTTTAAAAAAAAAAAAAAAAAAATCTAAACTGGGATCTGGTGGGGGGATGGGATGGTGGGGCAGTCAGGCTAGTCTGCTTCCAGGGCAGACAGGCATGTTTAGGCTTGAAATGACCTGGGCGGAATCCATTACAGCCCAGAGGAGAGAGGGCACATAGAGGGGGAGAGGGAAGGAAGGAGGGAGGGGTTGAGAGAGAGAGGGAGGGAAGGAGAAGAGGGAGGGGGGGATGGGGCAAGTGGGCTCCCTGAGTGAACGAAAGAGGATCTTACGCAAAGGGAAGTCTTGCTCGTCCCCGTCTGCCCCTCTCTCTTTTTCTACCTCTCACCCACCCCCACTTTCTTGCTCTCTCTCTTTAACCCCCCCCCCCAGCTTGTGACTCCACTACACTCTCACTCATGCACATTCCATTAAGCCGTCTCCCTTCTCTTATCTGTCTCCTTCTCCCTCAGCGACTCACAGCTCTTTCTCCTTTTTCCCCCTCTACCTCTTTATCTCCTCTGTTCTGCTCGTCTTCTGCCACACATCCAACCGGCTTTCTCTCATTAAGAAGGGGGAAAGAAAGGGAGGGGGAGAGAGCGAGAGAGAGTTGTCGTGGCCAACCACAATATTAAGCGTCGATAAATCAAGAGTACAGAATAAGAGACAGGACAGAGAGGAAGAAAGAGAAAGCAAACTGTCTTGTATCCTCTCACACTAAGACACCAGCTGAACCAAATCAGAAACCACTGTCCAGTAAGTCCAGCAACACACCTCCAATCAGATACAAATAAGGCTCATCTTACATTGTAACATATATATAATTATCAATTGATTTATGATATGACAACATAACCAATCATTAACACAATCTACGTAAAAATGTCCCCAGTTTAGGGAGCTACTGTAAACTAGTCAATAAACAGGAAGGCGGGGGATGCAAACTTACTCGTTTACCAGTACTTCTAGTGCAGAGGATGTAACATAAAGCTCAGGGGGGAAAAAAACATAGAATTCAAAGTAATGGCCTCAGCCAGAATGAACTGTCTGTGTTGTACAGTACTCATGAAATCTCATTTAACATTTCACAATGAATGGAAACCAATGGAAAGTAGTGATACAATGGAGAGGCCCTGTCGCTGTTCTCCTATTCAGCAAGACACAGCAAATTCCTATGGAATGTTCTACAGTAGATTCCTATTGAGGGGAGGGAGTAGGCTAATTATTGTTGGCTGGGTTAACTAGCCTAGTATCTCCCCTAGACAGTGAAGACGATAGCTTGAAATAAATAAACGTGTGGTGTGTGTGATTCACTTTGGTATCAAATTTAGCCCGGCGTCCATCACGGTGGTGACAGGCCCTAACGCGTTCCAAGGGCTGGCGCCGGCGTGCTAGGGGGTCGGGAGGGGGGTTGATGGAACCTTATAACAACTTTTTAGACGGGATTGACTCAGCATACAGCACCACGTTCTGCACATTAGGTCCACAAAGCACACACATCCCTGGATCAGTTCGCTGCAGCTAGCGACTGGAACGAGCTACAAAAAAAAAAAAAAAAAACACTCAAACTGGACCGTTTTATCTCCACATCTCTTCATTAAAACACTCAATCATGGACACTCTTACTGACAGTTGTGGCTGCTTCGTGTGATGTTTTGTTTTCTCTACCTTCTTGCCCTTTGTGCTGTGCCCAATATTGTTTGTATCATGTTTTGTTCTGCTACCATGTTGTTGTCATGTTGTGTTGCTACCGTGCTGTGTTTTCATGTGTTGCTGCCAAGCTATGTTGTTGTCTTAAGTCTCTCTTTAGGTAGTGTTGCGGTGTCTTTCTTGTTTAATGTCGTGATGTGTGTTTTGTCCTATATTTTTAATCCCAGCCCCCGTCCCCGCAGGAGGCCTTTTGGTTGGCCGTCATTGTAAATAAGAATTTGTTCTGAACTGGACTTGCCGAGTTAAATAAAGGTTAAATATAAATAAAATGAGGAAAAAATATACACGTCAAATAATACAATTATATTATAGAATGTGTTGTGTGCTAAATTTGCACGTACAGGACAAGCGCCACCACTACCCGCTAGCTATCTAGAGAACATCGGACTGTTAGTTTAAAGAGGCCCATCGGACAAACTCTTTGGTCACGATACCTATTTTGCCCATTGCTGTTTTGGTTAGTAACTACTGCTTTATTTCACTGTAGAGCCTCTAGCACTGCTCAATACGCCTTAGTTAACAATTTTGTTCCATCCCCCACACACACAGTGACAGCACCTGGTTTAAATGCTATTTCTAGAGACAATATGCAGAGTTCTGTCCTACTATCCAGGTCTGTGCCCAAACAATTTGAGCTTCTACTTTTAAAAATACAACTCTCCAGAAACAAGTCTCTTACCGTTGCCACTTGCTATAGACCACCCTCTGCCCCTAGCTGTGCCCTGGACACCATATGTGAATTGATTGCCCCCCCATCTATCTTCAGAGCTCGTGCTGTTAGGTGACCTAAACTGGGACATGCTTAACACCCCGGCCTTCCTACAATCTAAGCTTGATGCTCTCAATCTCACACAAATGATCAATGAACCTACCAGGTACAACACCAAATCTGTAAATACGGGCACCCTAATATCATCCTGACCAACCTGCCTTCCAAATACTCTGCTGTCTTCAACCAGGATCTCAGCGATCACTGCCTCATTGCCTGCGTGCGTAATGGGTACGCGGTCAAACGACCACCCCTCATCACTGTCAAACGCTCCCTAAAACACTTCAGCGAGCAGGCCTTTCTAATCGACCTGGTCCGGGTATCCTGGAAGGATATTGACCTCATTCCGTCAGTAGAGGATGCCTGGTTATTCTTTAAATAATAAATAAGCATGCCCCATTCAACATTTTTTAAACCAGGAACAGGAACCCTTGGTTCACTCCAGACCTGACTGCCCTTGACTAGCACAAAAACAACATCCTGTGGCGCACTGCAAACAGCCCCCACGACATGCAACTTTTCTTATTTTTTTATTTTTTTATTGAATTTTACCCCTTTTTCTCCCCAATTTCGTGGTATCCAATTGTTGTAGTAGCTACTATCTTGTCTCAACGCTACAACTCCCGTACGGGCTCGGGAGAGACGAAGGTTGAAAGTCATGCGTCCTCCGAATACACAACCCAACCAAGCCGCACTGCTTCTTAACACAGCGCACATCCAACCCAGAAGCCAGCCGCACCAATGTGTCGGAGGAAACACTGTGTACCTGGCCACCTTGGTTAGCGTGCACTGCGCCCAGCCCGCCACACTGGACACCCCTACTGACCAAGCCCTCCCTAACCCGGGCGATGCTAGGCCAATTGTGCGTCGCCCCACGGACCTCCCGGTCGCGGCCGGTTACGACAGAGCATGGGCGCGAACCCAGGGACTCTGATGGCACAGCTGGCGCTGCAGTACAGCACCCTTAACCACTGCGCCACCCGGGAGGCCGACATGCAACTTTTCAAGGAAGTTAGGAACCAATATATACAGGCAGTCAGGAAAGCAAAGGCTAGCTTTTTCAAGCAGAAATTCACATCCTGTAGCTCTAACTCCAAAAAGTTCTGCGACACTAAAGTCCATGGAGAATAAGAGCACCTCCTCCCAGCTGCCCACTGCACTGAGGCTAGGAAACACTGTCACCACTGATAAATCCACGATAATTGAGTATTTCAATAAGCATTTTTCTACGGCTGGCCATGCTTTCCACCTGGCTACCCCTACCCCTGTCAACAGCCCTGCACCCCTCACTGCAACTTGCCCAAGCCTCCCCATTTATCCTTCATCCAAATCCAGATAGCTGATGGTCTGAAAGAGCTGCAAAATCTGGACCCCTACAAATCAGCCGGGCTAGACAATCTGGACCCTCTCTTCCTAAAATTATCTGCCGAAATTGTGGCTTATCCTTATTGTGACTAGCTTCACATAGATGGGTCCGACCACAATCAAATAAAAAAAACTGTCTTATAAATTAGGGGTATTTTGGATGACACTTAGCTAGATAGTTAGCCAGCTAACTACAGCTACTGAAACCGATTATGTTGTTTTGCTATGTTTTTGGGGAAGAACATTGTTTGCATCCATCAGCTAGCTAGCTTTTTTTGAATGACCAGCACTGTCCAGAGCTTGGGGAAGGGCAGGTGAGCGAGACAACTTTACCATCGTCATTACATTCGTATCGATGAATCGTTGTGACAAATGAAATACGAGCGAT
Organism: Oncorhynchus mykiss; assembly: GCF_057628025.1. Classification (NCBI taxonomy): domain Eukaryota; kingdom Metazoa; phylum Chordata; class Actinopteri; order Salmoniformes; family Salmonidae; genus Oncorhynchus; species Oncorhynchus mykiss. Next base: position 46,182,035 of record NC_143039.1, on the reverse strand, counting down.
AGTGTAATCAATGTGTAATAACTACATATAACATTTCTGAACGTGTTAAAGTAGTATGTCACGTGCAGTCATATTAAGTCCTGATTGGTCAACAAGCTTATATGACACGCCAAGGTGTTATTTTACGTGCATCTTGTTTTGACGCGCAAAGACCCAAACGGCGTCCCATAAATAAAATGCGCCAGAAGTTGTGCAGTGCTGCCGTGACTAAACTCTCCTCTCTACCTGGCTCTAGACCTCCGTGTCATACCCCCAGCCATGATCAACTGGATCATATCCCTCCTTCCTTGCATGTAGGCTCAAGGTAACATCTATAACACATACCTCCTTAGTCCCCATACCCCCTCTTGTGATCTCCAGTGACTTGATAAAGTCACTGGAGACACACCCCCCCCCCTCCCTTACAAACGGTTCTATAAATAGAGCTCGGAGCCAGCGGAACGACTCGAGTCGGGAGGGGTCACACACTCCATCACAACACCGTCCACACAGCCCACAGTAGGAAGGGCGTTATGAAAGAAGCGTCGCCCGACCAAAATTCTGTTTGATCAAGTGCTAATACGAGCATGAAGGGAAGGAAAGTAGTGCGACAGCAAAGTTGAAGCTGGTGTTGATTTGTAGAAGAGAGGATGCCACAGTACACACACGTCATGCTGTAGACATAGTCCCAGACAGAGAGAGACAAGAGCTCAAAGCACCTGCGCTAGGAGATGAGGCTAAATACACAAAGTTCAACTACCAAGAAAGGTCAAATACTTTCCTCTCAAAACTCTCCCAAGAAATGACTCTTAACTAAAGGCTTTCAAAAAGGATCTGTGTTAGTCAATTGCTTATTTCAATTAGACACACTAATACTTTTACAGGTCAGAGTCAAGCACTAGCTGAGAGGTTCTAACAAAATGGCCACCAGAGAGAGGCGCAACTGTGCAATAACATAAAATGTCAGTTAGAATTCTATGCACAATATTTGCCAAAGAAATAACTATAGCTTCACAATACCCATTCCCGTACTGGTTCTAATATGTAATAAGTCGTTAATGCAATATTTCCCAAAGGGTGGCTTGTGGCTAGATAATACTGGCGTTGTGGCTAGAAACTTAGATTTCCATTCTCTGAGGAATCCCATGAACATTTAGAAGACTGTTCATTGATGCCGGCACCAAAAACATATGCCAAGCTCTCACCTAGGAGGCTGTACTACCATAGCTGGCTCTACCCAACTTACAAAGCTCTGAAGAGCACAAGACGATACAGGGTAGCCATAGAAAGATAATTACTTCCAGGCCTGTGTAAAGAGTAAAAATGGCCGCCGGCCCACCCATCACGGAACATTGACGGGTCATTCCATTTCCATGACAGTAGTTGCACAACAATAAATATCAAACTTGTTCTTACCTTGAACTCATGCAGCTGCTGCTTGATGGTCTCCACCTCTGTCCCCACCACGCCCTGCGCGTTCAGCCCCTCCTCGGCCCGTCCCAGCAGCCCTTGCAGCTCCGCCACCTTGGCGTAGAACTCTGCCACCTTCTCGGCAGCCACCTCGATCTGTCCCACTCTGGCCTGGCCCCTTTCGGACAGCTTCCCAGCCTGGCGGCTCAGGGCCTCCGTCTCTCTCCTCAGGGCGAGGAGATCGGGAGACGACCCCTCGCGCCGGAGCATGGCGGTGCAGTCGCCTCCGTGACCTTCGAGCTCCGACCTCAACGTGGCCAGGCGAGCTAAGAAGGCGTGGACAGCATCTGCCTGCGAGGCAAGCGAGTCGGCGTCGCGCCCCACGGGGCTCAGCGAGTCTAGCTCGTCGTCCAGGTCAGCCAGGTGGGAGAAGAGGTCGCGCACCGAGGACTGGACCTCGCCCACGCCCTGGAGACGGGACTCCAGGGTGGAACAGCACTTTTCAATCTTGAGCGGAGAGGGGAGAGAGAGAGAGAGGTGGGAAGGAAGGGAGATAGAGTTAATAATGTTAGCAAGTTGGAAGTGGCATGGTGCCTTGCTGATGTAACGATATGATATAAATACAGGGACAAATACAATTAACTAGGATACATGAGTCAGCATTTTATCTCGGTTTTGATGACTCACTTTTTGTCTCATTAGCAAGAGAGTTAAGAGACAATTATCTAATCAATAATGGTCAAATGTAATATCTCCTTACCATGCATCTGATGAAATACCGTATTGATTTGTAAGTGAAACCAGTCTGTAAGTAACTATATGTGGCACATTTGGTAACTATACATATCAATATACAGTACAATGCTCTTGACTCGTTGGTTTACATTTCAGTGTGGTGATTAAATGGCCTGAAGCGTTCGAGCTGTACAATGACCATACAAGATCACTGGAACTCCTCAGTCAGCTAAAAAAGACGTTCTGTTCTCTTTCAACACACACTCTGACACCCTCGCACACAATGACCCTTGCTAAAATTGGCTCCTCCTTTGTATCAGTCACACTCCAAGGTGAATAGATTGGCTGTGTTACAATACTCATAAATGGCTTTCTTTCCTTGTCTCCTTTCCTCATTTGTCCACTAATGTAATTGTAAAGGATATGTAAAATTGATCCAACAACACCAAACAAATGGTTTCAAAAGAGAAAAGGCTGTTGAAGAGTATTGTGACACCTCCATTTTATTTTAGTGTTTCATATACAGAATGCTGGCCTCCATCTTTCATCGGCGTGTCTATGAAATATTTATACTGTTTATACATGAAATACACTGTATACCAAATTCCTCACACATCTTCTCACCTTTTCGCTGACGTCTCCAAACTCTCTGTCCGTGTCTCGGGCCTGCTGCTCCAGCCTCTGTCCTCCCTCTCCTCCTCCGCCGCCCCCTGCTGTGTGGGGTGCGTCCTGCACCAGCCCCTGGGCCAGATCCCTCAGGTAGGCCACCTGTGGCTGAAGCGACTGCAGCGTCTCCTGCTGGCTCCTCAGCCGCTCCAGGCTCTTGTTGCTGCACGCCTGTGGGCCCAGCGCCTCCTGCACCTCGATCTGATGCCGCGCTGCCTCCAGCCTCCTCTCTACCGCCTGCCGCCCGTCCTCAAACTCTTTAAGTCGACCCGCTAGCTCTTCCAGTTGGGAAACACGGTTTTGGAGGTTTTCTGCCAGCCCGTCGACTCTACGGTTTAGTTGGGCTTTTTCGTCGCGTACGTCTTCCTCTCCGACGCGGCAGTGTTCCAGGAGTTGGTCGGCCGCAATGTTTAAAGCCTCCAGGAGGGGGCGACGGCGCTCTAGATCCAACCCCAGCTGCCTGGCCTTCTGCAAAGCCTCATCCAGGGCCGCAGGGTCTAGTGAGAGCTGGATGTCAGCCTCCCGCTCCTCGCACTCCACCACCCAGGGTGTGAGCTCGGCGCGGTGCTGCTGATAACTCTCGGCCTTGGTCAGGGCGGATTTCAGCCGGTTCTGGCGTTCCGTGATGCACTGGTTGAGCTCATCCCAGTCCTGGCGTAGGGCGGTAAGCCGGGACAGTAACGCTGATCGTTCTTCACCGCCGGCGGGTAGCGAGGCGAGCAGGGAGGCCCCCTCGGCCTGGATGAGCTCGTAGGGGCCACGTTGGCTGGCCACCCCGCGATGAAGCTCGTCTTGCTGGGCAAGCAGGGTCCGGATAGCCTCGGGCTGGCAGGGGAGGGAGTCGGCGGTAGAGTCTCTTTGACCACTCTGGTTGTCCAGCCAGCTCCGCAGCTCCTCGAACATCTGCTGGAACTGCTGGGTGCTGGAGAGAGCGGCTTGGAGCTGGGATAGACCGTCCGCTGTGGGAAAGAGAGAGGACAGAGGATTTTAATGCTATTCATTTACAGATGTTTTGATGAAGAACATTCAACCTAAGCCTGAGAGAGGTGAGAGCGCTGGACTGAAAACCTTGACAACTAGCCACAATGAGACCAAATCCCACCCCAAAACATACCCTTCCCCTTCACATACAAATACTACTGAAGCCAACAGAGATTCATACAAACAGAATTAAGATGAACACCATAGACAAGATAGAATGACTCACCAGCCCTCTCCTCCAGACTCCTCAGCGGGCCACTCACGCTCTCCAGCCTCTTCTTCAGCTCATCTCTTAGGTAAGGTTCAACCACGATGGCACTCAGTTCGCCGCACAGCTTCTCTGCCTCGCCCAGCTCCTCTCTCCTCTGCTCCAGCTCAGAGCGGATCTCGCCTGTCTCCTGCAGACGCCGTTTCAGGGCCTCGGGCTGGGCACTGAGCGAGGCTTGGCCGTCCAGCCGCTCCCCTAGCGCCCCCACGTTGACCGAGAGGTTCTTCAGCAGGGCCTGGTATCGCTCGCTGGTGCCCTGGGCCTGGCCGATGTGCCCGGAGCGCCGGGACAGACGTTGAGTGAGGTCGTCCCACTGCTGCGAGATGGAGCCCAGCTCGGACCGGACCTCCGCTAGGTCCTTGGCATCCTGCGGGGAGGAGTCGCCACCAGACGGTGAAAGGATGCCCTCGGCCGCCTGGGTGAGTTGGTCGAACTGGGGCCGGCGGGTGTCAAACTCACGAAGCATGAACTGTGGAGGACGTAGGGAAGGGAAAGAAGGGGGGTCAGAACATCATCCATCAACAAGGAATCAATTCTACATTTTGGCTAGTGCAATTGATCAGTAATTCATCAGAATGCGGTTGGTATTGGTTTATGCAGATTCAAGAACAGGATTGGCAAGTTGTGAACAATCTATTGTGACATTCTTATTCATTATTTTGCATGTGTTCAACACAGTTAACATCCTCCATGTACCTGCACTTGTTGATTCTGGGTGTTCAACATGTTGGGGTCGATGCTCAGGGGTCCCAGCACACTCATCATCAGCTCCTTCTCTTTGAGCCACGGCCCCAACTGACTGGCTGCTGTGGCAAAGCTGCCCAGCCTATCAGCACAGGTCTCCAGTTCCACCTGCCTCTGTACCGCCGCCTCATTGGCCTTTGCCCAGCGGGAGTCTTAAGTAAATAGGAAGTGAACGTTGGAATGAAAAACAATAGCAACTATTGCTTACAGTGCCTTGCGAAAGTATTCGCCCCCCTTGAACTTTGCGACCTTTTGCCACATTTCAGGCTTCAAACATAAAGATATAAAACTGTATTTTTTTGTGAAGAATCAACAACAAGTGGGACACAATCATGAAGTGGAACGACATTTATTGGATATTTCAAACTTTTTTAACAAATCAAAAACTGAAAAATTGGGCGTGCAAAATTATTCAGCCCCCTTAAGTCAATACTTTGTAGCGCCACCTTTTGCTACGATTACAGCTGTAAGTCGCTTGGGGTATGTCTCTATCAGTTTTGCACATCGAGAGACTGAAATGTTTTCCCATTCCTCCTTGCAAAACAGCTCGAGCTCAGTGAGGTTGGATGGAGAGCATTTGTGAACAGCAGTTTTCAGTTCTTTCCACAGATTCTCGATTGGATTCAGGTCTGGACTTTGACTTGGCCATTCTAACACCTGGATATGTTTATTTTTGAACCATTCCATTGCAGATTTTGCTTTATGTTTTGGATCATTGTCTTGTTGGAAGACAAATCTCCGTCCCAGTCTCAGGTCTTTTGCAGACTCCATCAGGTTTTCTTCCAGAATGGTCCTGTATTTGGCTCCATCCATCTTCCCATCAATTTTAACCATCTTCCCTGTCCCTGCTGAAGAATAGCAGGCCCAAACCATGATGCTGCCACCACCATGTTTGACAGTGGGGATGGTGTGTTCAGCTGTGTTGCTTTTACGCCAAACATAACGTTTTGCATTGTTGCCAAAAAGTTCAATTTTGGTTTCATCTGACCAGAGCACCTTCTTCCACATGTTTGGTGTGTCTCCCAGGTGGCTTGTGGCAAACTTTAAACGACACTTTTTATGGATATCTTTAAGAAATGGCTTTCTTCTTGCCACTCTTCCATAAAGGCCAGATTTGTGCAATATACGACTGATTGTT